>NW_027130435.1:0-151341 GCF_026122565.2 Emydura macquarii macquarii | reverse complement strand
GGGTTAGTCAGACCGGTCAGATGGGTTAGTCAGACTGGTGCGGTGTGATAAGGGATGGGTGAATCCCAGCGTCTCTGTGCTTTAAGGGGTCTCTGCGCAGCGGGAGGTGGAACGGAGCCAGCACTGTTATAGGAAGGCTTTCAAGGACGGCCACCACACTCCGTCACACTGCACAGCTAAGGGGAGTATCACAGGGCTGGGCGTGTGGAAGGGAAGTCGTCCTTTTTAACAGCAAACGCAGCCATCCCGACGACAAGATTTTTCCATCTGTACTGGGCGTTCAGGATGTTTCTGTTCAAGGTGCCTTCCCACACGATGGGAGCTGCCAGGGAGACATCGACAGCATGTCGGTTCTCCAGCACGGAATCACAGAATTATATAGAGAGAAAACACAGCAATGGCCAAACTGGGTCAGACTGGGGTCCATCGGGCCCATTAGCCCCTCTTTGTCATTGGCCAGCATTAGATACTTCAGGAGAAGATGCAGGTGACCATCTTGTGGACAATTATGGAGCAACTCATCCATAAGTGACAATTGTATCTACCTATTCACCAACCCTTCTACATATTCTCCTGTATATTTCAGCACATGACATAACAGGAAACAAATAATTGGAAATTTCATGACATTTCACACAAACATGTTCACATTTTCCTTCCAGGATCTTTTGTCACTCAGAAATAATGTATGATGTTCACAATAGCTTCGGTTTACAAAGGAACAGAGGGGAAGAAGTCGTATTAAAATACCGCGGCTTGACTGCGTAGCGGCCTTTGAAAAGCCAAATGAGATGACAATTTTTTATGCATTGAGAAAAGTGGAAGTGGTAAATGATTTACATAGGAAGCCAGATCAAATTCTAAAATGTAAAATGATAAAAAAGTTGCATTTCATCCTCTAAAATAAACTCCTGTAAGTGAAAATAGACTTTTGCATTTAAAAATAGTGTTTTCTAATGAAAAACCAACCAACCCAAAAGTCACGTTTAAACAAACTGGCAGTTTTCACAAAACCAAATAGAAATAATTTTGAGACTTCTCTCTATCTATTTTAATATGTTGGCAGGGCTAACGCTCTAGGTTCTTACAGTGGTATCATCTCGAATTGCTGAGCTGTAATCGCATCTACAAATAACTTTTTAAACTTTTAAAAACTATTTATCCAGTTGAAAACAAACTATGGGAAGGGCAGAGCTACTGAGGTTTGTCCACACATGGCTGAGGATCTGATATTCTGTTGAAAGAAGATGTGCATTACTGGGATGTAACCATCTGTATTTAGTACTTTACCCTTCCATAATGGCCAGTAAGAATGAGTTAGACATGGGAAAGTGTACTTTATAATGGGCACTAGAAAAATGAGTCTGGTAGAGTTGTATTCTACGTAGACCGATGCTGGGAGTAATTCCCTTTTAAGGCAATGGCTAAAGAGACATTATTCCTATCTATGGTCCAATCAGCGAACCACCATAAACATGCATGCTATGGAGACAGTCGAAGATCTCAGACAAGAACCATCTTCCACTTTATCAAGCCCTTATCCAGACTCAGTCCTTCCATGTATTTATTGGCTGTGTAGCCCATAGAGCTAGCTTTAGCATTTATTTTATTGAGTAGTAACGCCAGGAACCTACAGGTAACCTGTGAGACTCTGACTTCAGCAGTTCGTACAAGGCTTGAGGCCTATGACCTTTGACACAGATAAATGGCCCGACATCACCCCTGAATTTTGGGGAATTGGAAATCGAGGGTTTAAGGGGGAAGCTTGTACATAACGACTCCAGGCAACTATAGGAATATGAGCTAACACCAGCTTTTGGATATTTTAGGATAGAAACACCTGGTGATGAGGAGGAAGGTGATGGTGATGAAGAAGACAATGAGTAACATTTCTGGCTGTTCTGCAAGGGATGGTGTGAATATATGGATGTCCGGATGTTCGTTCTGTATTATCTCTACCTACTTTGCTGGGTTAGAGTGTTTGTGACTTTGCTGAATGCATTAATAAACTATTAAAAATACAGACAGATACCTGGAGTGTGAGCATGGCAGCTGTGCACATCGAGATTCCCAACTGAACAATAATTTTAATAATACTGGGCCTGATCTTGGGACCAGAATCTGTTGAACCTCAGAGTGATAACTGGGAATGCCTAAGGAATCGATATAACGAATACACAATTCATAGATCAGGCTATACCTCCATGGACCTTCTTTGCTTTGTTTCCATGGTCACAATCTTAATTATTTATTTTGCTATCTGTTAATGAATGCAGGCACCCATCCTTACCGTGGAAGCACCGAGAAGGTCTCATCCAGGTCAGCTTGTCTAGGAATGAGAAAGAAAACGGAGACGTTTCATTGGTCTCTTGGCATCAAAGAAACACACACAGCTCTCATTGACTTCACTTTCCATGGTGGGGTACTCAGCTCACTTTAAAATCATGCTGTAATGTTCCCCCCCTGCAATCTGCACTGGTGTGTAGCTGTGTCATCCCAATTCCTCACTCCTGGGCTCCGACTTACCCCACTTTGCTCTGTGAACCACCCACTCCTGGGTCAGCCCACGCCCAGCCTCCCACATGTAATCGGTCCCTGGCCTAATGAAGGAGCACTTCTAGCCAGCCACTCCTGGGATAGACTCCCAGCAAACACCCCCAGTCCTAGATGCAACCCCAGGAACTGCCGTCCTGCAGGGCTCAGTGCTGCACAGTGCACTCTGCAAGCTCATTTACTTTTGTCTGTCAGTTTATCAAAGACATGGCTATGCACCAGCTCTGTCACCCTAAGTGAGGGCTCTGCACACACTCAATCCACGTGCACTGCTGTAGATAACACAAACAAATACACGTATTGACTGCAGCAAGATTTTCAGTGAATATCACCAATCAACTAAAGCGATGCCAGGCCTGCAGGACAGAGGTCAGGCAATTCAGATTGCACTGGGCCTTCGACAGCAGCTAAATGCCTGATCAAGCAGACACAAGATGTGCTAACTCCTGATGCTCAACGAAGGGACTGTTCAAGGTGAAGTGGTCCGTTAACACTGGTGGAGTCATAGGCACAAACAGGGGGTTAGTGGGATACAGACTGTTGTAATAAGCCATACATCCAGTGTCTTTTCGTCCCATGACTTCAGGGGTTTTAATGAGCCACCTCGTCTTGAATGGTCCCTTAGAAAATGCTAAACTCTCTGTTTGAGCTGACATTTAGCTGTGACTCTCTGAGTACTTTCCTCAGCCCTGGAGAAGAGCTTTGTGTAGCTCCAAAACTTGTCTCTCTCTCCACAAGAAGTTGGTCTGATAAAAGATGTTCCTCACCCACCTTGTCTCCCTAATATCCTGGGACCCACCTGGCTACACCTACACTGTCTACCTAAAATGATAACACACATCAGTGGACACAGGAATTGAACCACACAAATATCCAACATAAGGAATGCAGCACAGTCACTTACTGAGACCCATCTTCTGGGTAGGTGACAAATGCAGGGAGGGAACAAATTAACAAAAAAATTCCACCGTGAAGTATTGGGTGTGTGTCAACAAGGAACTGCCTCGGTATTGTAGAGTCACATCCTGATCTGCTGAGAATTGGCGTACATAAGCAGACTTCAATGGAGCTGCTTTTATCAACACCCACTGCAGATCTGGCCCCACTGGAGCTCTGGCTTCTTTAGTCCAGTGATGATAAACGGTACAGTCAATTGCTCGACCACACTTTGGTTCATTATGAAATATATTGAAGAGGCCAAATAACCAGCATCACTCAGGTTTATTGCTATAAGCCAATAATAATATAGGACAGGACAAAGATTCAATACGATGACAATCTCCAGGAAGCCGTCTCATGGAACGTTAAAACAACGAGAGTCCTGTAGCACTTTAAAGACTAACACATTTAATTTGTGCAGACATAAGCTTTCCTGGGCTGCAACCCACTTCATCAGATGCAATGTTGTTACAGTCACATTGCACAGAAGGTGGGCTCGCAAAGGAACACCCCTGAAACCTTCTTTTTATACCCAACCTGTTTACAAGAAGATCCTAATCTGGATAGTTTTCCTATTTACTTAAGCCAAAACTTACTTCAGCAAACGCAAGCTGTTATGGGATACTTAGCGTAAGTGGACAGGATTATAACAAAGGTATAGGCCAATTTAGGCAGCATAACTGCTACAATATTTCTGCTTAATGCATGCTAATATGTATATGGTGAGAATAAATCATATTAAAATGTAATAATCTGGCTCGGAATTTTTTTTGTCAAAATTCAAACCCTAGATGAATGTTGCCATTACTTCTGGATTCTAGTCCATCTAGTCCAACCCCCTGCTCAAAGCAGGACTAACCTCAGCTAAATCATCCCAGCCAGGGCTTTGTCAAGCTGCAGCTTAAAAACCTCTAAAGCTGGAGATTCCACCACCTCCCTAGGTAACCCATTCCAGCAATCTGCACATGCACCAATTTGCTGAGTAGAACTGCTCTTAAAATAAAGAAAAACACATTCTGTGGGTGAAAAAAAAAATGAAATTTTGGAATCATTTTAATTTTTCAGGTTTTTTAAAAGAAATGATTTTCAGTTGTTTATTGGCAGTTTTTATTGGAAATATTTGGTTTTCCAAAGTTTTTATTATTTCCAAATGTTCCAATTTTGTTTGGTTTTCATTTTTCTTTCTCCCCCCCACCTTTTCATTTTCCTTTTTTTTCCTCCTCTCCCTTTTGTGTTTGCACAAGTGAGGGAAGAAGGGCAAAATGCCAGAAAAAATGATATACTTCCTCCAAAAAATCTCCAAAACAGCCCCAGAAAAACACAAACACATGCACCCCAAACTGAGAACAACTCACCTCACTCAAAAAAAGCTACATTTTTCCATTGCCTACTGTGACGGGAAAAGGGAATATTTATTTTAATGAATACTTTCTATGGAGATTTCCAATTTTGAATGAAATATTTTGAATGAAAAAAATAATTTGAAAAAAGTTTCATCCAGCTCTACTGAAAATGTTCTCTCCCTGTGACTATTTACGCACCGAGAAAAATGAAAGTTAGCTGACGGACTGGTGCAAATTGATGTATGCCACCTGAGGGTCAGGCCTGAGTATTTATTGAAACACCCAAAGAACTGATCCCTGCCCCAACCCGGCTCTCTCTCTCCTTCCCCTCTCCACCTCTGGACCTTGTGTACCCAGCTGAAGCTGGGCTGAATCTCGCCCCGGGGGGCCCAGCTGAGGGACACCCCGTCTCTCTCTCGCTCTAGCCGGGGGGGGGGGTCTCTCGCAGGGTCAGGGTCACCCTCCACTGACGGAAGAGGTGCCTGGAGGTTGCGGAGAGTCTCGCTTGCTCAAGTGGGGATGGCTCCATCCAAGGCAGAGTCGCGCCTGCCGACATCCTCCGCTCCCGCGGGGTCTGTCGCCAGCTACCTCGTCCCTAGAGCGCGGGGTGTCCCTCTGCCCCACACGGAGGGAGCCCTCCTTGCTCATTGTACAACAGAGGGGTCACCTAGCCTCCTGCACAACAAGAGCAAGAGCCTTGTGTCCGGCAAGTGTAAATGGCAGTGGTTCCCCCTGGGATTTGTCTGTGGGTCTGGGAGCCCAGGAGGGGGCTGCCCTCACTCCCAGGCTGGGGTGGCCGCATGGCCGGAGTGAGACTGCTGTTAGCCCTGCCCCGGGGGCACTTGCAAGCTCCTGGCATGTGATAGGGGAGCTCACGTCCCATGGACACACCCGGCAGGTGTTGCTTCAGTTGAAGATTTCACTTTTTTGAATTCTGTATTTTACTATGTATTTTAAGTTTTAAACTCTAGTGTATATATGTTTCAAAACTCTTTAGAAAAAATAGTATTTTTTTACTTTATATTTCTTTCATATTCTGGCCCCTCCTCCCACCAGGCCCCTGGCCCCCCACATTCTCGGCTGGCCTTCTCCAGCCAGACCCATCTCCACCCCCTAGTCAGGCCAGACCAGCCTGCCTAGCCAGGCCCCTCAGCCCCACAATCTGGCCAGTCCTTCCAGCCAAGCCCCTCATTATCCCCCCACACCAGCCAGACCCCTGCCCCTCCGCTTTGTCAACCCCTGCAACCAGACCCTTCACCTCCTATACTGGCAAGTCACTCCCAGCTACGTCCCCTCCCCCTCAGTCTGGCCAGTCCCTGCTGCTGGACCCCTTGTCCCCCGACACACTCTGGCCACAACCCCTCCAGCCAGAACCCTTGTCCCCCACTCCATTGCATCCAACACCTGCCCGACACCCACAGCCAGACCCCTCACACTATTGAACAGACCTAGAGTCATTTGCTCTTTCTTTCTTTCTTTCTTTCTTTCTTTCTTTCTTTCCCTCTCTCTCTCCCTCTGGCCAAATGACTCTTTCATCATTTATCCAAAGTGGAACAGAAAGACCTGTCTTTTCTTTAGGGTTTTCATTTATATTATATTAAAGCAAATGGAGGAAGAACAGAGCAAATGCACGTTTCACACCCATCAACATCCAGCACCTAGACAAACAAGAATTAAAAATGACCAGGCCCCAAGAAATGTTCCATGTCACTCAAGAATGTGAAGTGTAGGCACAGAATCAGGAGTACGGTACGCTTGGTACGCTCCATATTGGTTAGTCATAAATTCTCAAAACTGTTCGATATTGCAACCACATTACACTCTATCTATCTATCTATCTCATGATCTTTCCTATGTTTTGAATGACAGAAGTGAAGATAAATTAAATTAATTATTTTTAAATTAAGGATAATTTAAACGGGAGAGTAAATGAGGAAGAGGTGGGGCTTGACATGTGTGAGAGCAAGAGCGGAAAGAAATTGTCCTGATGTACAGAGGTGAATCAGGCCCATCTCTTCAACTCGAGTTTTGTCTAGTTACCTTAGTCCGGGGATTTTTTTTTTATTTTTTACACTCTGCCTACATCCTCCCCTTGGGGTTCTGTGATACCAAGGGTCTCATTTCACATCTATGCATGCATTACCTCTCCAAAGCAAATCACAATCTAAAACTTCTTGTTTTCATCACTGGCTCATGCATGAAATATGAACCTTCCTTGTGAAGGGAAAACATTAGAGTAACTTTCAATGAACATGGAATTTAGGTGCCAAAGTCACTTAGGGTCTGTCTACACTACAGTGTAAGCTCAGGGACAGCAGAACTTGAGTTAGCAGACCCTGGGTGAGGTAACCTGGGGCTTGAGCATCTACATTCATTTGCAGCTTCAGGTTTAATTTGTTTGAGCCCTGGTCCCAAACTGTGGCTTCAGCATCTACAGTGCATTATCTGTGCCTGAATTCAACCTCCCATAGCCCAGACTTCCTAGCGCCCTTCCAAAACGGGGCCACTCTAGCCCCATGTTCATGGTGCATGTGGGAAAACTTGAGTGGTCAACCAAACTGGACTGTCCAGCAGACAAAATAAATTGGCTCTTGGGATTGTGGGATATTTTTGGCGGACTCCCAGACTACAAATTCAGTGGGGGGAGGGCTGTATCTTGACTTCAAAGCAATAGGACTTGAACTCTGGTTCCTGGATTCACTCAGATTTGGACTCCCCACCCTATGGGGTTCGGGGGCCTGGAGTCCAAGTCCTGGTTTCCCAACACTTGTGTGCAGATGGATGAAGGATTACGCTTGAGCCTAAATTCAAACCTGAGGCTTATACTGCAGTGTAGACCTGACATTAGGGTCATTGTTAAAAGCCAGGTCGGTGTTTGAAGACACCTAGGTGCCGAGTGAGATTTTCAAAAGTGCCTAAGTAAGGTTAAGCTCCCAAATCCCATTGAGTTAAAGGAGAATTAAGTGTCTAAGTTCTTTTGAAAACCCCACTGAGGTGCCCATCTGCATTTTTAGGTACCTAACAACCTTTACAAATCTGCCCCTAAAAGGCTCTCATTTTCAAAAGTGACTTAGGGACCTGATGGCCAGTTAGCCAGCCATGATGGATAAAGTCCATGAATTTAGACTGAGGATGAATGTGGCCTAATGGACTCCTTGAACTTCTGCAGCCAATGAGAACATCGCAGAGCATTTCAGTGCTTTTCCACAAGCCGTGGGAATTCCCTTGAAGTCAACACACCCACGTACTTGGAAGTTTCTGTTCAGGGCATGGTGAACCATCAGATTGTCAGCCTGCTTCCTCCTGAGCTCTTTGCCTGTATTCTGCACTGCAGGTTTTCCCACATGCAGGAAAGCAGCAGGGCAGAGATTTGTCCTTTGTAAAATATGCTTTTTTCCCAAATAAAGCTGATCAAACATCCCCTCTGTTATGGGTGGGATCTTCAAAGGGGCTGAAAGGATTTGGGTGCCCAGATCCCCTGGAATTTCATCTGCTCCCTTCAGCCCCTTTTGACAATCCCAGGCCCTATAATTTTTTCTCTCCACTGGCATTTATCTCATGGCCGGCAGTGGCCTGAGACTCAGGAGAACTGGCTTCAATTCTCAGCTGTGCCCAGGATCCCCCTCGCTCTCCCCAGATGCTCCCCGCACCCGGCTCCAGACGGCTCCAGTCCCAGCCCCGCCCTGCTTCAACGTGCCTCAGCTCAGCTTGGCTCTCTGGGCTGCACCTGGGCCCCTCTGGTTCTGCTGCTGTGGGTCTGCTCAGCTCAGCTCCCTGGGCTTCTTCTCTGACCTCCCAGCCGCTGGCTCCCGTGTCTCAGGTGCTGCTTTGTTCTCTGCTTGGCCCCGCTCTCTGCAGGCAGCTCCAGCTCACACAGAGGACAGTCCCCCCACATTGGCCTGCCCACCCTATCGATCAGGATGATCTGGAACATTAGCCTTTCTGCACTGGCCCTGGGGCTGTCCATCTCAGGGCCCTGATTTCCCACCCTCCCTTCCCCCGTCCTTTGGTACTGAGAGATGGCCCACTAAGACGACCCAGTAAGTTTCAGTAAGGGGCCAACAGTCCCCTTACACTCAGACCCTCCCTGCACAGAGCAAAAACGCCCTGTTCACCAGGCCCCTGTCTCTGTGACATGGGTTCAAACTGTGATGTTCTATCTGCTATCGGATCATTTTCCCTGGTGGTTGGAAGGGAAATCATTCAGAGACCATAAAAATCAATGACCCCGAAGACTAGTCTTGATGGCTGTCAGTGGTGGTCCTTCAGCAAGGTGTCAAACACCTGTCCCAGGCAGGGCAGCTGTCTGGAATACAGCACAACACGCTGCCATTGAGAAAGAGCGGACTTGTCCCATCAGCTTGCCAATAAATCCACAGATATGACATTTCATACCGTCATATCCCACTGAATTACATGAGCAAACACTAAACCAACAGCCATCATACCTCAAGCAGAGGTTATACACACAAAAGGAGAAGACCCAGAGATCTCACACATCCACTAGATTTTGATCTGTCTACTGATTTTATGTGGAAGGTGTTCAGATAGCCTGTGAATGGGTGGCAGTACAAAAACCTAAGATAGACATAGAGATAGATAGATAGATAGATTCTGATTTTATTTACACTTGTGTAAATCTACAGTAACTTCATTGACTTGAGTTTGTCTGCAGTTTTGTCAGTGTAAATACCCCTTTGCATGTAAGGAGATTGCAAAACGTTCTCACAGAGACACTAATGTCACCTATTGATTACATTTCTATACAGACACAGAATTAAATCACAGTCAGAGGAGGAAGATGGACCTTTAATCCTTAGTGAATAACCACCACCCTGTCAGTTTCCTCAGGACAGCTTTGATCTCCTTGTTTCTCATGCTATAGATGATGGGATTCACCACTGGAGGCAGCACAGAATAGAAAACAGCCACCACGAGATCCAGCCGTGACATCGTGCTGTAGAGGGGTTTCAGGTAGGCAAAGCAACCAGTGCAAACTAGCAAGGAGAGCACAGTGAGGTGAGGCAGGCAGGTGGAGAAGGCTTTGTGCCGGCCCTGCTCAGAGGGGATTCTCAGCACTGTGCTGATGATCTGAACGTACGATACAATAATAAAAACAAAGCAGCATAAGGCTAAGCCCACACTAAAGAGAATGACCCCCATTTCAGTGAGGTAGGAGTCAGAGCAGGTGAGCTTGAGGAGCTGAGGAATTTCACAAAAGAACTGATCCACCTTGTTGCCTCTGCAGAAGGATACTGCAAATGTGTTCCCGGTGTGCAGGGCAGCATAGAGAAAACCGCTGGCCCAGGCCCCGGCTGCCATTTGGACACAAGCTCCCCTGTTCATCACTCTCTCGTGGTGCAGCGGCTGGCAGATGGCGACGTAGCGATCGTACGCCATGACAGTGAGAAGGAAAAAATCTGCTCCCACTAAGAAGAGGAGGAAAAAGACTTGGGCAATGCATCCAGTGTAAGAAATGGACCTTGTGTTCATGAGAGAATTAGCCATGGATTTGGGGATGGTGACAGAGATGGTGCCAATGTCTCGGATGGACAGATTGATCAGGAAGAAGTACATGGGGGTGTGAAGGTGGCGGTCGAGGGCTATGGCTGTGATGATAAAAAGGTTCCCCACCAGGGTTGCCAGGTAAATCACTAGAAACACCACAAAGTGTAAAATCTGCAGCTCCCGCACCTCAGAGAATCCCAGGAGAAGAAACTCGGTCACGGTGGTTCGGAAGGACATTTTCTTCCTCAGCACATTGTGTCCTGCCTGCGGAGGGAAGGAGAAGGGCGACGGTGAGGATTAGAGTGGCCGAGGGAATGACCCAGATTCCTCTCTCCATAATAACTGACAATGTGACTGTCAGAGCACAGCCCTGATCACATCCACTGAGCAGGGGCGGTGAGGGCTCCTTGCTGCAGAGAATGAGACG
This sequence comes from Emydura macquarii macquarii, assembly GCF_026122565.2. Classification (NCBI taxonomy): domain Eukaryota; kingdom Metazoa; phylum Chordata; order Testudines; family Chelidae; genus Emydura; species Emydura macquarii. The sequence continues at coordinate 140,571 of NW_027130435.1, read as the reverse complement.
ACTAGTCCGGTGCATTATCCCACTGATGTCAATCCGCACACGTCTTGGAAGCTGAGTCAGTTCACACCATGTGAAGATCAGAGCCAGGACCTGGCATCGCTCAGTTACTGCTGTGTTGTATCGTTTCCTTTTGTGACTTTGTGTCTGTGCTCTGTGGGTCAGTGGCAATCAGGACACCTGGGCTCTGTTCTTGGCTCAGCCATTGACCTGCTGTATGACCTGCAGCTAGTCACTTCCCCTCCCTGGGACTCTCTTTCCCTCCCTCCCTTTCTCTGCCTGGTCTACTAGGACTGTGAGCTCTTTGGGGGACGGGCTGTGTATTATTATGTGTATATTCTGTGCACCTTGTTACAGTATTTGTGCTCAGCTGTCAGCAGTAATGGAGCCTGGTTATGGTGCTAGACGAAGAGGTTTCTAGTCCCAGTGACCTCCTCCCTGTCCATCTAAGCTCCATGTCTGGATAGACAGATCTGGCTGCTGGGTGCAACTCTGAAATTGAGATTTTGCATCATTTTAGAGGACACTCACAGACCCCCAGGACAAGCTGCTCAGCTGGCATAAATAAAGGTAGCAGTATTAACCTGAAAGAGCCGGATCCTCATTTCCACCAGGCTGCAGATTCTCCTCTCACACGGCATGATCTGAATCCTGAGTAACTTCACTGGGTTCAATGGGGCTGATTCCCCTCTGTCACTCACCTGGCTGGTGTACATCAGGACTAACTCCATTGGACTCAAAGGAGCTATGTAGATTTACACCAGCTGAGAATTTAACCCATAACTGATGAGGGGACATGGGATGTTAATTATCATCTAGTCTCTCCTGCTGCGTAACACAAGCCAGCAAATTCCACCCAGGAGTGTGAAATAGAAGTGAACTGGGCCAGGTGTTCATCTAGTGGTCTCTGTCGCCAACTGAGCTTTCTCCTTGGTTTGTATTAGCCTCTGTACCCTTGACTCTTCTGTCTCTTTGTGCACATGGATGCAGTTGTGTGATTATCTGTGAGGGGGAAAGTCAGTGCTGTGCAGATGGACAGCGTATGTCCCCTCCACCACTTGGCATCACTTTTTGCAATGCAGTATAGACTGGCAGTATTGTGGTCCCTAGCAACTACAGGAAGATCATGGCCCCAATGTCCAGGGTGCTGTTCAGACACAGCGTGAGACAGTCCCTGCCTTTCAGAGTTCACAGACAGAGGAAGGATTACCAGCCCATTTTACAAGGGGGAACTGAGGCACAGAGCATTTGAGGGTGAGATTTTCAAAGGAGCCAGGCTCCCAAAACTCATTCTAGTGCAGTGGGCTTTGGGCTCCTAACTCCTATTGGCTTTCTTGAAAATCTCTGACTGATTGAATTGTGTGTGGTCACAAAAGGAGTGTGTGGAAGGGCCAGGAAACTGACCCAGTAGTCCAGGATTCCAGTCTGAGCATTACCCCCAACACCATCCCTTGTCTTTCCACTGGGATGAACATCACTCTGCGTCTTGCTGGGTCCCAGGCATGTTCTCTTACCCAGACCTTTGCACAACCAGTGTTCGTGGGGAAAGGATCTTTAGAGAATTAACTTAACAAAGCTGGTCCTTCACTAGCCTGGTAAGACTCGTCTTGCACCTCTGCTGTGCCTCGATGCTAAAGGCTTAGCAGTGGTTAGCTACATCGCTGGCATGCCCTGTAACCTAAACCAGTCCATAGACCACACACACAGGGTGTGACAGAGCCAGGGAAGCAGGGCTGTGTTAGGGGTTTGTCAGCACTGAGCTCATGGATCCGTTAGCTGCTGCCATAGCAGAGCAGTGTCAGTAAGGCCCTTTGCAATTCTTTTCATCACTGTCATTTCTTGCTGTTCCTCTGGTGGGCATCTTATCTGGGAGCTGGACTGAAGTGGCAGAAGGCAGAAGTTATAATTAGTCTCTGTAGACAGATTATCCCAGCTCAGTCATAACATACCAGGACGTGCAGTCGCCTTTGGGGTTAATTAAAATGCAGGTGTTCTAATGAATGCCCAGGGGGGCCCTTATCACTGTGCTGGGTAGCAGCTCCCAGGTTACTCTTGGCTGGCTCCAGCTGAGTCCCATGTGTCATTGCCATGAACAGCAGGGCCGGAGCTGCATTTTATTCTTTTTATTTGTATTCTCACTGTTCCTATCAGAGGCGGATGGGACCTGCTATTGGTGGGCAGAGGGCACAGTTCAAAGACACACACACGCTCTGCTCACAGCTGCAGCCCCCCCCCCCCGCAGCTCCCACAGCAAAGTGTTCACTTCTCCGTCTCCCCATGGTCACAGCTTGCAGCCTGCTCCAGGAGTCACTGAATAGGGAGGGGGCCTGGCCAGCAAACATTGGCAGAAATCTGCACGGTCACCTGACCCCTCGTGCCCCACCCTGGGTTGCCTCTGATTCTTATCATTGGTATTTTGGTAGGACCTACAGACAGGAACTCAGATGTGAGCCCCTTTGTGCTGGGTGTTGCGCTGACACATAGTAAGAGACTGCCACTGTCTGAAATGGATACACATTTAATGGATGAGAGACACAAAGGATTTAATGATCCCTGTTTAACAGATGGGGAAACTGAGGCACAAAACAATTCAGTGAGTTACTCAAGGTCAAATAGGGAATCTTCCACAGAACATGTACTTCAACCCAGATCTTCTGTGTCCCACTCCTTTGTCTTAGCCACAAGATAATGCTTTGTAAATAATTCCCATGGGCTCTTTAAATGTAGGTGTGTTGAGCTGATACAGTTCTCAGTTACTAAACGCTATAGCCACCTGCTCTCCCTCCTCCTCCCTCTGCAGCCATCCAGTGCCCAGGGCCTGCAGGTCAATGCAGCTTTCCCATTGTCCATCAGAAGTTACAGCCATTTTAGAGTCAATGTCCACAGCTGTGCACCTCTCTTCCATTCCAAGTTCTCTTTGCTCAGTCGCCCTCTTCTGGGTTTGTGGCTCTTTGGAAATTGGTTTCCTGGACAACGGCAAAGAAACAGCAGAGAAAATTCAGGCTGAGCCCTGGCCGTGCAAAGGGGAACTGCAGTGCAGGGAGTGGTGCAGACAATTCAGGAGGGGCGCTCCTCCCTCAGTCAGGGCTGTTTTCAATGCCGGGATGTTGTGACAGTGTGGACTGTCCTGCAGGTAAAAGGAGAAGCAGCATGGCTCATATTATCTGCCTCGGGTTCCCTTCCTTTTTTTGTTTTTATTTTTTTTTATTTAAAGGTAAACTTCACTTCATAAGAGTTGATGACAATTCACAAAAATATTATTATTTTTCTTTTGTAGAAGGCCATTAGAGGGTAATGGGCACTGCACCCACACCCGTGAGAGACAGACCCTGCCCCAAAGAGCTTACAGGAGAAATGGGTAGCAGAAAAGAATGATTTGTACCTCAATGCCTCAGCTGGGGAACTGAGCCCTAAGGAGATTAAGTCACTTGTCGAACTTCCTGCTAAGCTCTAATACTAACCCTGGCATAAATATATTCACTTCCTGCCTCACCCAAAGTCATTTTATTGATTTCATGCTTAACCTGACCTTTAGCATAACCTAACTGCCCTCAGCCCAACCTCAGTAAGAGCATAATTCCTTTGACCTTTTCCCTACTCCTAGGAAAACACCCATGTCCTCCTCATTAGCCCTGGAAAACTCCATTGACTTCCATGCTAAACCTAATCTTAAACCTGGAATAACCCCACCTACCTCCTCACCAGTCTGGATCTCTTGGTAAGGGTGGGTCAAGCAAACAATGTGTATTTTAATACGGCGAAATGTAAGCATGTACATCTGGGAGCAAAGAATCTAGGCCATGCTTATGGGATGGGGAACTGTATCCTGGGAAGCAATGACTCTGAAAAAGATTGGGCAGTCGTGGTGGAAAATCAGCTGAACCTAAGCTCGCAGTGAGACGCTGTGGCCAAAAGAACTAATGTAATCCTAGTGCATAGAGGAGGAATCTCGAGTACGAGCAGAAAGGTTCTTTTACCTCTAGATTAAGCACTGGCGCAACTCCTGATGGTATACTCTATCCAGTTCTGGGGTTCACAGTTCAAGAAGTGTGCTGCTAAATTGGAGAGGATTCAGAGAAGAACCAAGGATTAAAAAATGTGTGCTATAGCGATAGACTTAAAGAGTTCGAGCTATTTACCTTAACAAAAAGCAGGTCAAGGGGTAACTTGATTACTGCCTGTAAGTATCTACATAGGGAACAAATACTTAATAATGGGCTCTTCAGCCTACCAGAGAATGGTCTAACATGATCCAATAGCTGGAAGTTGAAGGTAGACAAATTCAGACTGGATATACTGCATACATTTTCAATAAAGAGAGTCATTTGATCCTTGGTAAATTGTTCCAGTGCCTTAATGGACAATTTTAATATCAAGACTGATGTTTTTCTAAAATACATGTTCTAGGGGACACTGTTGGAAGACCGGATACTGGGCTAGATGGACCATTGGTCTGACCCAGATGATCACAGTGGTCCCTTTTGGCCCTATAATCTATTAATCTAACTCTAACCTTGGAGTAACTCCACTGGCCTCCTTCCTAATTCTAACCTAACCCTGGCATAAATCCGTTGACTTCCTGACCACCTCTATTGGAAGACATTCCATTTCAGCTAGCAATTTTTGAAGGACTGGGATTAGCCCCCTTTCATTTTCCTGAATGCTGCCTTGACTTCCTTATTCCTCAGATGACCGGATTCAGCATCGGGGTGACCACGTTACAAAAGATCTGAGTGGGGGTAGCCAGCACATTGCTCAGGGACGGGTGGGTGTAGAGGAGGGCACAGGGCCCAAAGAAGAAGCATACCACTGTCAGTTGTGATGCACAAGTGGAAACCGCTTTCCAATGGTGCTCAGCACTGCGCATTCTCACCACGGAGGCAGCAATCTTGATGTAGGACATGAGGATGAGGAGGAAGCAGGTCATGGGCATCATGCCAATATTGGTGAAGCTCACAGTCTTGATGACGTACATGTCCGCGCAGGCCAGCTTCACCACGGGGAGGATGTCACAGAAGAAACAGTCCACCATATTGGGCCCGCAGTAGGCCAATGTGAAGGTCAGGCTGGTGAGAATGGTGGCCTGAAAGGAGCTGGTGACCCAGGTGCCAGCAGCCAGGATGGCGCACACCCTCCAGTTCATGATGATCAGGTAGCGCAGCAGGTGACAGATGGCCACATACCTGTCAAAGGCCATGACAGTGTAGATCAGGCATTCCGTGCTGCCTAGGAAGTGGTAGAAGAAGACCTGGGACATGCAGCCACCCAGTGAGATGGTTCTACTCTTGGTCCAGAGATCGACCAGCAATTTAGGGGTGCTGATGGAGGCGAATCCAAGATCCACCATGGAGAGATTGCAGAGGAAGAAGTACATGGGGGTGTGCAGGCGGGAGTCAGCGAGGATGGCTGATAAAATGAGCAGGTTGCCCAGGAGAGTGCAGAGGTAGAAAGCTAAGAAGCTGATGAAAAGGATGGTCTCATGGTCTTTAGTGTTGGGGATCCCTAAGAGAATGAATTCTGACACCACAGTGCGATTCTCCATTTCCATGCGAGATGGGGTCATTCCTGGAGGTATAGAGAGAATGCAGCCAAATTAGCAATCTCAATAAATCATAATTTCTTTATTCCTTTATACCCCACATGTTTTTCTCTCAAATTGTAAACCTTTCTAACCCACACAAGTTTGGTGGAAGTGAGTGGAGAATCAGGACTCATATTTGGTCAATTCTACTCAATTCTATTTTCCTTTCTTCTTTTCTATTCAACTATCTTCTATTCTATTCAGTTCTTATAGCTTATCCATCATCGCAGTATCAGTGAGCCAAAGAAAAATTAATAAAAGGAAAGCAAATTATCATGAATTGGAACATGAATTTAGCTGACTCCTAAGTGCCTTTCCAGAGAGAGTGCAAGACCGAAAGAAACCTCCAAAATACTTCAGTATGATAATGCAAATTTCACCTCTTTGTGTGGAGAGAGAGAGAGAGAGAGAATTTCATAGAGTTTAAGGCCCGAAGGGTATATTAGATAATTTAGTCTGACCTCCTGTACATCACAGGCCATTAAATATACCCCACACTGAGGACAACAATTTCACTTAAAACAAAGCACTGCTTCAGCTGTCCGAAGACTAAACAGTTGCGACTCAGGCAGAGAACAAGAGAGGCCCAGGCATCACCAATGCCTGACACAGTGAGATATACTTGGCTGATCCCAGCAGGTGACACAACCCCCCATGCTGCAGAAGAAGGTGGAAAAAAACCCCAAGGTCCCTGCAAATCTAACCTGGTAGAAAATTTCTTACTGACTCCCAAATCTGGTGATCAGTTTGACTGGGAGCATGTGAGCAAGTACCAACCGGTCAAGCATCTAAGACTGAGAATGTTTTGTACCAGCTCAGAGCTCCAGTCTACCCAACCTGCTACATAAATTTGGAGAGACAGAGAGAGAGAGAGAATGGGAGATAGAAATGGAGAGAGAGAGAGTCAAAGAGACAGAGCGAAGGGGAGGAAATAGACTAGAAGGCTACTCCAGAACTTTACACTCGGTGCCTTAGCCAAGAGTCACACAGTCACCGTGCAGTGGAAGTCTTTAGCTCTTTCTCCCCAGTTTGCTCCACCCAGTTTGCAGACATTGAAGCAGATCCTACATACCCAAAGAGGCTGAGATCTGTTCATTATTCTGACTTGGAGGAAATGCTCCCTCTTAATGCACACAAGATCTGCATAGCATTGACACAGCCACCACAGTGACTCCAGAATCATCCATGATCTCCAGCTGCAGGAACATTTATGTTGCTCTCCGGCCTGGCCTTTGGGAGTTTAGCCCTTGGGCAACTCCCTTCTCCCAGTCTGAGACCTGAAAGAAGGGAGCAATTAACCATCAATTTGCATCAGCTGTTTTCCAATTAGTAGATGGGGATAATGGTCCACCTGCATTAAAGGAAGGTGTGAGGTGTCGTGGAAAAGATCACACAGCTTCTCTTTTTGGGTCAAATCGAGCAGAGCTTTATTCTGATAGACACATACAGAGAGCTATGGCTATAGGGGAGCCCTGGACAGCACAGGGTTTCTGTGCTGCTGTCAGGAGTCTCCGTACAGGTTTGAATGCTGATGGCTTATATAGGATAGCTCTTCACATACTGATCGCATAGTGGAGTTTTCCATTGCAAAACAAGTCTAACGACTACTTCCTTCTCTCTTACACAAGTCTAACGGCTACCCCCTTATCTGTTACAAGAATGGGCAGGAGTGATTACAAGAGCAGATAGTTTCGAAAACAGCTTAAAGCGCAATCAACAGTTTTCAGTGGGTTCTTCCATCCATAGTTATGCTAACTTACATTTCCATCACTCATTTCAGTGTAAGGCCTACCAGGCCTTGCTTTTGTGCTTCCACATTCCCCCCTTTGGTGCTTTGTAGCACCACATCTATAGACTCAATTGCATTAATCCATTCACCTCCTCGTCTTCTTCTTCTTTCTTTCATAGTACTTCTGCGTACATCAGTTGGACCATCTATTTTATTTCTGTGATCTTTATACTTTTTTGGGTTTGAGTTACTATACATTGACAACAACAGTTGAATAACATGAACAGTACGTATATTCCTATTATTATTCCAAGGAACAATAGTAACCCTTGAACAATTTTGGAGCCTAGATTTCCTAACAAATCTCCAAACCAGCTCCAAAGACTCCTGTTTTCAGTCTGGTGTAATTTGGCAGTGGCATCTTGTATCTTTGTTAAGACATTATAAATTCCGTCTTCATTATCAGGGATATAGGTACAACATTCTTTTCCGATTAAGGCACATGCCCCTCCCTTTGCTGCCAACACCATGACTAGACCCATTCTGTTTTGTAAGACCATTTGCCTTATTTCTGAATCTTCAGTGGTGACAAATTTAAAAGCTTCAGTGGTTCCATTTGCTACCTCCTCTAATAATAATGCCACTCGTCTAAGTTCTCATATGGTTTGTCCTACACCATAGCTAGGGAAGGTTATGGCAAAGAATCTATCAGTCTCAGTTATTGCTCTTTTAGACCGGTGAGAGTTTGGTGATTTAACAAGGTCTCCTTGAACATGCCTTATGGCCGGATTTAAATATGCCTTATAATATCTACCAGCCCATCCCCATGGCCAATATTTATAAGCCCAAGTGCCACATACCCAATACTGTCCTAGCATAGGATTTTGAGTATAACAAGCACTTGGGGTTGTACTCCCTATGGTCATCTCACATTGATGGTCTGGTACCTCTCCTAAGGTTTTAGCTGTAGGATGCATTCCGACTATAGCTCCACACACATAACACAGAGGAACCGAGGTGTTAGGGTTTACTACTCTAATAAATTCAGTTATATTTCATTTTACGGAATTCCAGGTTGCATTCCAATTGTGAGGGCTTTGATCAAATGCCTCGTTTGGTGTCTCTAGGGGAACTGGTACAGGGATCATAGGAATTCCTACTTGAGCATGAATGGGAAGATGGGCTCAAATCCAACAATTTGAAACGTTAACATCTTTGGTATATTGAATTACTGTAGATAGGAAAGTATTTCCTTTAACAAAGGCTGTGAGACTCAGGGTCCATATAAGAAAGTGTTGCATTTTGTACCGCTTATACTGTAGCAGTGAGATATTGGAGACCATAGACACCCTGACTTTCGCCTCCTGGTGAGTTCACCAACGCGTCCCACTATTATGGTGTTGTACAATCTTCCAACTTGCCCTTGCCTGCTACAAATGTGGGCCCAAAATTTTAAAACTTTGGTTTCCACACTACAATAAGCATTAACACAATCAATACCATTAAGCAAAAAGCAATTTGTCCTTGTCTCGCCTCTAAGTCCCAATAGTTGTCAAGAATAGTCCATGGATTTGTAGAGTTTTCAGGGGAAGAATTGTTGTAGATCATTGGATAGGGGTTAGGTTCTGCTTCTCAAATTATGTGGGTGAGGTTGTATCACGTCTTTTTCCCTTTGATGTGGCAAATCCTCTTCCTGTGCAGGGGAGAGGTTATGAGCACTTACACCCTGCTCCTCTGACCTTATTTCTTCAGGTCCAGAGGTCCTTTTACAGTGTGAGGCATGTATCCAGGATTGGTGGCCTTGGCACTTTACAGCATTATTAGTGGTGAGGAGTACCTGGAATGGACCCTTCCAACGTGGTTCCAAGGCTGACTTTCTCTGGTGGACTTTCACGTAGACCCAATCTCCAAGTTGGAGGGAGTGGCAGGGTTCTGTTGCAGGCTTTGGGAGGACTTCTTGAACCTGTGAATGGATAGACTTGATACATTGTATTAACATTTTACAATAGTCCAGTATCACATTATCTGTTAACTGTAAGTCAAATTCTTGCGGGTTTGGCGGAGGGATGTGTGGCAGTTTCAGAGGTCTGGCCATAAGGATCTCATACGGAGATAGTCCATGCTTCCGGTTGTCAGTGTTTCTAATATACATGAGAGCTATGGATAGGGCATCTGACCACTTCAGGCTAGTTTCTGCACATATTTTAGCTAATCTAGTTTTCAAATCAGAATTTTTTCTTTCCACAGCTCCACTAGACTGGGGGTGATATGCACAGTGCAGGTGTTGTTGAATTCCTAAGGCTTTACATAAGCTCTGAATGACCTGTCCTGTAAAGTGAGTTCCTCTATCACTGTCCAAAATGAGGGGCAACCCGAACCTAGGTATGAATTCTCTCAACAGCTTCTTGGCGACGGTTACTGCATCCGCTCGCTTACAAGGATATGCTTCTACCCATCCTGAAAACATATCAACTATGACTAACACATATTCAAAATTACAACATTTAGGCATTTGGATTAAATCCATTTGTAAGTTCACAAAAGGTCCCCACGGAGGAGGGTGTGCTGAGGGTTTGGTCTTTTCTTTCTGGCCTATGTTATGGGACAGATAGATAGGTTTGAATGGGTTGACCATAATCGTGGAGGCACCTATGCTAACAGTTCCTGTTGCAATGAGGAAGTGTCGGGCTTGGTGTCTCTCAGGTCAGATTCTGGTAATAATGTCAATATTGCTTCTCCTCCGGGTTCTGGTATGTCAAGATAAATACCATCCAGGGTACAATAAATGACAGGGGTGACTGGTCTAACGAAAGGAAAAGGTTAGTGAAATGGCAGGAGGGCTGGAGCTAATTTGCGTAACGTCATCATAAGGGGTAAGGTGGGCTTGACATTTAACAATGGCTAGAGGGTAACTGCAGTGCAGATAATTTCGAATGGGGGTTGGTGTCTCTCAGGTCAGATTATAATTTGCATAAGGCAATTTGCAATAGATTCCCTCCGGGTTCTGGTATGTCAAGATAAATACCATCCGGGGTGTCTCTCAGGTTGCAGATGTCTTGTCTCTCAATAATAATGTCAATATTGCTTCTCCTCCGGGTTCTGGTATGTCAAGATAAATACCATCCGGGGTACAATAAATGTCACAACCTAATTTGCATAACAAATCTTTGCCCAATAGATTAACTGGTGCGGACGGGCTGAGCAAAAAGGCATGCTGCTCAGAGATAGGTCCAATAGTAACTGACAAGGGTTGAGACACAGGGTGAGGGATAGACTGATTGCTTATACCTATCGCATTCACAATTTCTGTGGAAACAGGAACATGGGAGAATTCTGAAACCCTTAAAATAGAGTGGCAGGCACCAGTATCAATTAGGCAAGATCCAGTTTGACCATTTACAAGGCACTGCAGGCTGGGTCCAGACTGAACTAGGGGAATTAAGGGAGCGATGATGTCACAACCCTCCGTGCTGTCCTATGCGGGGTTACTATAGTGGTTTAGGGTTGGGGTTGGTTGGGGAGAGCGGGAGGGGAAATGGTGGGGTTTGGGGTCCGACCTGGTCGGTTGGGACATGTGGATTTCCAGTGACCAGTTTGTTTGCAATAATGGCACTGGTTTCCATAGACCCCATTGACCATGTTGCCGAGGTTGGGTATTTGTACTTGCCCCTTATTCGGTTGTCTTCCCCCACTGCCTTTTTGTAATTTTGTAATTGTTGAATCTGAAGGGCCATTAACTTGGTCTCGCTATCTTCTTTTGATTTTTCTAATTTCTTCTGGAAATGTTGTGCGGCAACTAATAGTTCTGGCAAAGGTTTTTCCTCCCAGCCGATCACTACCCGTTGAATTTCACTTGAAATCTTGGGTGAAAGTCCTTGAACAAAGGCAGCAGCCACGGCTTGTGGCGCGTTTTGCTCAGGATCATTCATACCCGAGTGGTGTTCCCTGCTTTAATCTCTGGAGGTAATCAGCTGGTTCTTTCTCTTTGTTTTGTTTGCACGCATTAATTTTGGTCCAATTGGCTTTCCGTGGGCAAATTTTAAGTACCGCGTCTAGTGGTTGATTACGAGCGTCGGCTAACAGTTGGTGGGTACCGAGCTCTTGGGCTGGCCAGTGGGCTGCTGTATGAAGTCTTTGAATGGTTTCTCGGGGAAGGATGGTGCGCAAGAGTTGATTTAAATCTGCCCAAGTAGGGTCATAACAAGTGATAATGGTTTGGAGCTCTTCTTGGAATTTTACGGGATCTTCCCTGATTTTTGGAAATGCTCGAGCTAGGTTAAATAAGTCTGTCGGGGACCATGGGACATGCACAGTTACTTGCTCTGTCCCTTGTCCTGGAAGTTGCCGGAGCGGGAATAGTTTAGTCGGACCTGCAGTGAGTCGTGGCCAGAGGTCATATCCGGAGGAGTCGGGACTACGTTGGGGTTGACTAGTAATCACAGAAATGGGTTCCGGGCTGGCAGTCTGGGCAGATATACCCGAGTCAGGGCTGGTAGTAGAGTCAGGCAGAGCTTCTTGTTCTTTATAAGCTGGTGGTCGTCTGAGTTGATTAGAACTAGCTGGCTGACCCCGGGGTGCAGTAGGTATTGGGGACCATAGATCTAGCAGGTCCTCGGTCATTTCTTGAAGATGGGGTTCCCCTTTTAATGCTGAATACAGATGTCTAGGACCCGAATTTGGGGGAGGGGCCAATTTCTCCCATACCTCTTTCAATTGCTGTTTTAATTTTTCCTGGCAGTCTTTGAGACTCTGAGTTTGTGACTTATTACGCCTTTTTGAAGCTTCATCATACCAGTCAAAAAATGCATCCCATAATGTCTGGGATACTTTGGATCCCAGTGACTCCAGTGCCCGTCTCAAATACATTATTTTGTCTAGATCAAAGGTTCCTGCCTCGGGGAATTGTTTGCTGGGATCATCTCTAGTGAAAAAATGCCATTTACCCAGGAACTTGCAAGTTTTGGGAGAATAATGTGTATACATATAACAGGCTGGGGTTCCTTTAGAGGGAACTGGCACTTGCTTAGACTGTCCTGTTCCTGTTTTCACTCACACAAGACGCAGGAATGGCTTATTGTGGGATCCGTACTGCCTCATTCTCAGCCCGCAATCTCCACTGCCGAGGTGAGGACGAACCCGATATCGGAACACTTATTTAGCGGGAGAGAGTTTGGGAAGGAGACAAGACACAAAAGGGGTCCTCCAAAGTCATAGGAGTCCGAACCCTAGGCCCGTCCACTGACAGGGGCTAAGGTGTCTTTGGACAACGGATCTAAGGAGGCTCATAATCCGGAGAAGGGAAAGGGGCAGCCTTGCAGCTGCAAACACTCCGCCTGTCCGTTGGGTCATTGGGTCCAGGCAAGTCCCCCTTGCAATTGACTCACACTGGTCGTCGCCAACAAGGCTCACAGTGGAATCAGGGTGGCTGGAACTTGCCTTAGTCCAACACCTGGTCAATGACTCATTTTGTCAAACACAATCGTTCGGGACTCACTCATCCGTCTTAGCACCCCTTAATGTGCTGCTGGGTGTAATGCTTCAGAACTGCTGAGGTGAGAACCTGATAGCGTCCTCAGCCCGCAGTATGAACCCCTAGATTCTCCCTGTGCGCTTTTCAGAGACAGACAGACAGGACAGACAGACATGCAGATTTAAAGCTCACCTTGACCCTTAACAAAGTTCGGATCTCGCTTGGCTGTTTCTTGCACAGGAAGCCTACGGGCACCTCTCCTCCGAAACCCCAAATAGAGATTTAAAAGGTCTCTTACCTTCTGAGTGGCGCCTGGGGTTCGGCGGGGAGTGGTCCACGGTCCTTCCTGGACGATACCAGCGCTTGGAGTTCCGAGTCACAGCACCAAATTGTCATGGAAAAGATCACACAGCTTCTCTTTTGGGCTATAGGGGAGCCCTGGACAGCACAGGGTTTCTGTGCTGCTGTCAGGAGTCTCCGTACAGGTTTAAATGCCTGTGGCTTATATGGGATAGCTCTTCCCATATTGATCGCATAGTGGAGTTCTCCATTGCAAAACAAGTCTGACCCACACTTCCTTAACTCTTACACAAATCTAACGGCTATCCTCTTGGCTGTTACAAGAATAGCTAGGAGCGATTACAAGAGCAGATAGTTGCAAAAACAGCTTAACCGTAATCAACCGTCTTCAGTGAGTTCTTCCATCCATAGTCATGCTAACTTACATTTCCATCACTCATTTCAGTGTAAGGCCTACCAGGTCTTGCTTTTGTTCTTCCACAAACTACATAATTAATATAATTATATCCGCCCCTGTTTGTGAGTGAAGGAAGCAACCATTGCTAACAAACATCTGGGGTGTAGAGTTCTGTGTCTCTCCTGTCACCCAACAGCTACATTCTCAGTGGTTGGAGGGTGCACACATGACATGTCATGGAAATCTCATTGCAGGCTGCTGCCTAAAAACTACCAGCACATCTTGGCTTTGGTGTTTGCCATTAATGAGATCAACCAGGATCCCGAGCTGTTACCCAATATCACGGTGGGATTCCGCATCTACGAGAGCTTTTTCAGTGCAAGAAAGACCTACGAGGCCACTCTTACCCTGCTCTCCTCCAGGTATGGAATGGTCCCCAATTACAACTGCGACACACAGGACAAGTTGTCAGCTGTCATCGGGGGGCTCTGGTCTGAAACATCCATCCAGATAGCAACCATCTTAGGGATCTACAAGATCCCACTGGTAAGGAGTGAAGGGGTGTTAGAGGAGTTTCACAGCTCAGTCATACGGGGCCTAATTCCCCATAGCTCTAGCTTTATTAATTTCAGAGGAAAGGCATCAGGGACATAGATGCAGCCACTCTTGGGGAACAGGAAGACACGTCTTTAATGGATCTACAGGGAGTTCAATGCCCCACATTCTACACAGGACCAGGAGCAGGTCCAAAGCCATAGTTGGGGGTCAAGAACCAGGGACCAAGCTATGGCTGGGGCTGAAGTGGAGGCTGGACCTGAAGCCATGGGGCCTAGGTCAGGGAATGGGCCCAGGAGCCAGGACCTCAAGTCAGGAATGGGGCCACAGGGCCCAGGACCAGGAACAGGGCTGCCGGGCCCGGGACATGGGGCACTGATGCAGGCTGTGGCCAGGAGCAGGGCCCGGGTGTGGGACGCAGCCGAGAGTGAGGCCTGGGGTTGCAACCGGGAGCTGAGGCTTGGGCTGCAGGTGGAGGATGGGGCTGGAGAAGAGATAGGGGCAGAGTGGGTCTGGATGGGGCTTCCTCTTTGCCGCTGCAGTGACTGGCCCAGGCCCCACTGTGTCCCCCCAGAGGTTCCTCTATGCCTTCCCCTGCACAATTCTGGAACCTCTGATGTAAGCTAATGTCTTACAGAATGTAGGACTGTATGATTTTGCGTTACTGGTACAAAAAATATCTTTAATCTAACTCTGCAGGCCAGTCTATTAAAATTCAATATGCTACTTTGGATTGGACCTGTGGGTTCACTGACTGCATGACTGTTACTCTTAGAAACATGCAAACACTTACATTTACCAGTTAAAAAGTCACCTTTTCTGAATGTGTCCCAAGGTATTGTATCTGGGAATGTTCCAGCCAGTGATCTCCTTTAGTTAGGTTTGCTTTTCTTGAACATTTTCAGGTTTACATTGAGGTCACAGAAACATAGAAGCTGAAAATATTTTGCGTTTTGGCTGACTTGTTCGTGTTTATTGTTTTGGTTTTGCCTGAAAATTTCAGTTTCTGGTGGCTGAAAATGTTTGGGTTTGAATTAGTCAAGAAAATGCTCTTTCATTTGTGTAGAAATTTTCCCCCAAAAGAAGAAAACATTATCTAATCAACTCTAGTTTTCACTGAAATCTAAAAATCAATGTCTTTTCTCTTTCAGATCAGTTATGGCTCATTCAATGCCATGCTGAGTGATAAATTCCAGTTCCCTTCTTTCTACCGGATGGTCCCAAATGAGATGCCTCAATCTCTGGGGCTGCTCCAGTTAATGCTGCATTTACGATGGACCTGGGTTGGCCTTATTGTTTCGGACGATGACAGTGGAGAAACGTTTGTGCAGACTTTGAAGCCATTGCTCACTGAGACCAGTATCTGTGTTGCCTTCACAGAACGGGCCCCTCATATGCCTTCTCCTTCCATGGTCCAGGCCTTCAGGGAGCAAACAATTAAGTTACAGTCCAGTACCTCCCAGACAAAGGCCGAGGTGATTGTGGTCTATGGTGATACAGATTCCCTGTTCGGTTTAAAATTGTTTTTACATGCAAACTATCACTCAGCACCAACACCGATAGGGAAGGTTTGGATCACAACAGCTCAGTGGGATTTCACTTCATACATCGCTATGAATAGGTGGACTTTAAGACCCTTTCACGGTGCCTTGTCCTTTGCCGTACACACAAAGGAGGTACCAGGATTCCAAGATTTCCTCCAGACCCTCAACCTTTACCGACCCCAAGGAGATATTTTTATTCAGCGGTTTTGGCACAATGCATTAAATTGTTCAATTCCGTCTGTTGGCCTGAGCATAAGAGGAGGGAGAAATTGCTCAGGAAAGGAGGAATTGGCAAGCCTGCCTGGTTCTGATTTTGAAATGAAAATGTCAGGCCAGAGCTACAGTATCTACAATGGTGTCTAGGCAGTGGCTCATGCCCTTCATGACCTGTACTCATCCAAATCCAAAAAGGAAGCCATGGGGAAGGGATATCTGCCAGAGCTTCAGACTATCCAGCCATGGGAGGTAACGTCTCTCCTTATGGAACTTCATAATTAATGTGCCACCAAGATTTTCTGTTTAGTGAGCGTCAAAATTTTCGGTAGGATATTTCCCCAAATTTACATTATTTATTTATTACTGTTATCACATATCCCAGTACAGAGCAGGAGCAATTCTACATAGGCCAGTGGACTCTGACTGGGAAGAAACTATTGTAAGTGGGAGTCTAATGAGGCTGATTTTTCAGCAAATACATTTTTCATCGAAGCTGGAAGGGGGCTACCAAAGAGGATGGAGCTAGGCTGTTCTCAGTGGTGGCAGATGATGGAACTGGGAGCAATGGTCTCAAGTTAGAGTGGGGAAGGTCCAGGCTGGATATTAAGAAAAACATTTTCACTAGGAAGGTAGTGAACCACTGGAATGGGTTATCTGGGAGGTGGTGGAATCTCCATCCTTAGAAATTTATAAGGCCCAGCTTGACAAAGCCCTGGCTAGGATGATTTAGTTGGGATTGGTCCTGCTTTGAGCAGGGGGTTGTATTAAATGATGTCCTGAGGTCCCTTCCAACTCTAATCTTCTATGATTCTGAGATTTATTTGAAGAAGTGCTCACTATGTGCCTGGGGCTTCCCAAACACTTAAGAAATCATTCTGAATGTTCTCTGTGAATTGCTTCTCAAGTCCGGATGGAGGGACAGATTTTAAAGGTATTATGTGCCCGGTGGTATTTTCAAAAGTAAGTAGGTGCCTTTTACAAGCACTTATATGCCACTGAATGTTAGGCATCTAGCTGCTTTTGAAAATCCCACTAGGTGCCGAAGTATTTTTTAAAATCTGGCCTTAAGTACATAATGAGAGAGCTGGTCAAAAATGTTCATTTGCAACTTTTTTTTAATTCAGCAGAAAATTATTTTTCTGACTAAGTAACATTTTTTGTGAACAGTGTATGCTTTTGTCTAAAATTTCCACGATTCTACTGAAAAACCAAAAATTCCCAAACTGAAAAATGTCAACCAAAAATTTAAAAAAATATATAAAAAAAATCAGTTTTTGGAAGGTGTCCACTGAAAATGTTCAGTTTAGGCAATTTTCAGCCAATTTTTTTTTTCACAATTTGGAGATTTTTAACAAAAAATCAAAATTATGCATGTGGAAAAATAATCCCATTTTCTGACCAGATCCACATAATAAACTTGAACTCTTAAAAACAAGGAGTTTCTTAGTTCCCTGGAGAACACAAAAAGCACAGTGATCCCTTTTCAAAAATGCAAAACCTCTCAGTTTTCATAGTGTTTTAGTTCAGAAATAGCTTCATTTATAAAGTCACTCTGTCCCGAGAAAACAGAAAACATAAGCTTCCGAAAGCAGGAGTTTGTGAGTTGCATTTTGATGGATTCAGCACATTGGCAGCCATTTATCGTATTTTGTAACGTCTGCCAATTTTTCTTTAAATCTAGCTCCATCCTTTTTTGAAAAATATCCGATTTAACAACAGTGTTGGGGACGAAGTGTATTTTGATGAGAACGGTGAATCATCAGCTGGATACGACATTTTAAACTGGATTGTCTTCCCCAACGATTCCTTCGTCAGAGTACAAGTGGACCACATGGATCCACGGGCCCCTGTAGGCCAAGAGTTCATCATTAACAAGGGGGCCATCGTTTGGAACAGCAGGTTCAGTCAGGTGGGGCATCACTGCAGGTTGCAATGTCACAGGGGAATGTTACTTTCCTGGCTGTTGGAGAGTCCTCTTCCCTGGCAGAATGAATCCCATTGGGTAATCCTGATCTCCTGTAACAGAGATACACCCCTGGTGCAGGAGGAATTTAAAGGGCCAGAAATATAATGTGACACTTGCAAACTTCCTCTGTATAGGGTCAGAGTTTCCTGATCACACTGAGAATGGGAGGAAGTTTATTCAGAAGTAGAGCTGGTAAAAAAAATTCTGGCACAACTTTCTTTCTTTCTAGGAAAAAATGGGTTTTTAATCAAACAAAAATGTTTGATTATAGCATCTGCTTTCCAAACCACCAATAATGTGCAGATGAAAATGGCAAGATTTTAAGTTTTCAGATGTTTTCCAAAATTCTTTAGTTTTCCGATTTGGGGGTTTATCTGCAAATCAAAACTTCATAAAAATTTTCTGTGAAACCCTCTCCCTAGAAAAAAAAATTCTGTCCAGCTTTATTCAAAACATAGGATAGTAGGCTAGAGAATTTGGCCACTCAGCTCCCATTAAAATTAATAAGAATTGTGTAACCAGATCTCTTGGGTAGCTTTGAAAATCTCAGCCATAGCATCAAGGTGACTGATAGAGTAGTGATCAATGGCTCCATGTCTAGCTGGCAACCGGTCACAAGCGGAGTGCCCCAGGGGTCGGTCCTGGGGCCGGTTTTGTTCAACATCTTTATTAATGATCTGGAGGATGGGGTAGATTGCACCCTCAGCAAGTTTGCGGACGACACTAAGCTGGGGGGAGTGGTAGATACCCTGGAGGGTAGGGATAGGATACAGAGTGACCTAAACAAACTGGAGGATTGGGCCAAAAGAAATCTAATGAGGTTCAACAAGGACAAGTGCAGAGTCCTCCACTTAGGAAGGAAGAATCCCATGCACAGCTATAGACTGGGGACCGACGAGCTGGGCAGCAGCTCTGCAGAAAAGGACCTGGGGGTAACGGTGGATAAAAAGCTGGATATGAGTCAGCAGTGTGCCCTGGTTGTCAAGAAGGCTAATGGCATATTGGGCTGCATTAGGAGGGGCATTGCCAGCAGGTCACGGGAAGTGATTATTCCCCTCTATTCGGCATTGGTGAGGCCGCATTTAGAATATTGTGTCCAGTTTTGGGCCCCCCACTACGAAAAGGATGTGGACAAGTTGGAGAGAGTGCAGCGGAGGGCAACCAAAATGATTAGGGGGCTGGAGCACAGGACTTATGAGGAGAGGCTGAGGGAACTGGGCTTGTTTAGTCTGCAAAAGAGAAGAGTGAGGGGGGATTTGATAGCGGCCTTTAACTACCTGAAAGGGGGTTCCAGGGAGGATGGGGCTAGGCTGTTCTCGGTGGTGGCAGATGACAGAACAAGGAGCAACGGTCTCAAGTTGCAGGGCGGGAGGTCTAAGTTGGACATTAGGAAAAAGTTTTTTACTAGGAGGGTGGTGAAGCACTGGAATGGGTTACCTAGGGAGGTGGTGGAATCTCCAGCCTTAGAGGTTTTTAAGGTGAGGCTTGACAAAGCCCTGGTTGGGATGATATAGCTGAGGTTAGTCCTGCTTTGAGCAGGGGGTTGGACTAGATGACCTCCTGAGGTCCCTTCCAACTCTAATATTCTATGATTCTATGAAATTGATACAGTTCCATTGAGTTCAGGGGAGTTTGGGATATTTACACCAACTGGGGATGTGGGCCTTTCATATCAGTTGAGATATCTCGGTTTTCACCAGCTATGAAATCTTGTGTATGACACAGTTATAAATCCATATTCATTGCCCATAAATACACATACGCATAGAAATGTACACACAAAAACACGCATACAATAGTGCACATTCACAGCAAACGTGCAGTTGCACAATCCTTTTCACAAATAAATGCACAACATTGTGTGTTCACGAACACTCACAATAATGCACACTCTGAAACACAGTCGCCCTCCAAAACAAGCACCGACAATGCACACACATAACTCACACTATTTTTCAGCAACAAACACATGATTTCAGCTTAGGAACAGACTCACCTTGACAAAGTCACACATGTGAGCAATGATCTTGACTAGCAAATACACACTGAACGCAAAGTCTCAGAGACATGCACTTACAGCGTAATCTCAGAAAAAGAAACACATAAGGCAGATCTATGCTAGAATCTTTTGCCATCATGGCCGTCTCAGTTAGGAAGTGTGTGTTTTTTGCAACATTGCTATACCAGTAAAACTACTAGTGGAAACAAGGTTAAACCAGCCTAAAAGTACTTCTGCGGTGTGGATTGTTTCTCTCAGAGAACCAGTGTAAGCTATCCTAGCAAAACTACTTGTACGTTCACACTGGTAGAGTTTGTTTGTACTGTTATATCAGCAAAGCTTTTCTAGTGTAGACCTGGCTGTACATTGTCTGAGTATACATTGTTTCTGTCTCTTCCTCTCATAGAAACACACAGACACTTATACGGACAAAGATTCTCTCCCATTTACTGCCATTGGGTAATGGTATCAAATTCAGAAGTGATTTAGGAACCTAAGTCTTAGTTTCAAAAGTAACTTTGGCACTTATAAATATTATATGGCCAGATTTGTAAAGGTATTTATGTGCTTAAAGGGGATTAGCTAAAGCATCTAAGTACTCAAGGCCCATTGAAATCAACGAGTGTTAGGTATCTAGAAGTTTTTGAAAATCCTACAATGCACGTAAATAAAACCTGTCTTCTGTGACTAGGGCACTTGTGAAGATGGGATCTTGATCTCTAAGACATATATGTGATTTAGCAAATGTTACCCCTTGCTATGAGTCAGCCATCAGCCAGAGACAGATATGAATGCTTACGATGGTGGCATATTATAGCAGGTGTCCGATGTCCATACAGCAGTTGAAGGACATGACTTCAAAGAGGAAGAACTCCGTGGAGCCCACCAGGAAGTGGATGTAGGCCTTCATTGAAGGCTGGGGAAGGAACGGGTCTTCCGATTGCTCACAATGTTGGCCAACATCTTGAGGATGACCGTGCTGGTGAGAGGGATCTCCAGGAGGGCGAGGTTGGTGATGAAAGAACATAACGGACTGGTGAGTCAGTTGAAAATAGCATGCTGATAAAACAAGAATCTTGGAACATAGAGTTGGGACCTATCCAGTCAACACTTGCTCCACCGTCTCTTCCTTTTCAGAACACATTTTGCGGAGCATTTCTGTCTGTCAATTTGTTTCAAATGTAATTAAGCCTTAAGCATTTAAGTTATTATTGTTATTATTATTATTATTATTATTATTACTTCCAATTATATTCCCATGTAACAACCTAAATAATACCTTTTGATGTTCAATATTTAAGTAGAAATAATGACACAGAAACTTTCTTTAGTGACAAGGGAAAAATCTGGAACTCTTCTTATTCTGGCTACACAGATCCAATTTTCATCAATCCGCCATGAACATCCAGCGGGTACTGAAAAGTTTATATTCCGTGTTCCGATTTTTGACATCTTAATGAGAGTTTATTTTTTAACTAAAGGTTTAAAGCTCTTATTAAGTTGGAAACTTCTTAGTGGGGTTGGTTCAATTTTTTCTTCCCAGAAAAGCACCTAAACACATATTGGAATCCTTCGTAATTCAGGGCAGAAGTTAAGGACATGCTTAAAGTTAAAGAAATGTTTAAGTGCTTTCCTCAGTATGGGTGGATGCATGTCTGATTCCGTTAGCCCCCTTTGAAAATTGCTCAAAATTGGTGCCTCACTTCCCCATCTCTACAATGAAGGTTTACCATTTTGCACCCCACAGGAATAAATCTAAAAACTAGTTGAAATTTAAAAACAAAACTTGTTTTCTCTTTGGAATTTGTGTTTTTAGAAATAAATTTTAATCTAATTTTTTTTTAATTTCCATTTTTTAGGAAAGGTCAGTGGATGTTTTAAGTGAAACAATTTCAATCCCTTAATTGTGAGGAACCTTTTTTCTATTTTACTTTTGCGAAAGAGAGGTTTATTTTTTGTTTGTTTGTTCTTTTGTAAAAAAAAAAAAAAATCCTTTCAAATACAAAAACAAACATGCACATACATACTCCCACAGGTTTTTAAAAATTACACTGAAAACTGGAGAAAATGGAAAATCACACCATAAAGAAGAAAGGAAATAACAAAAATATTTGAATTTTTCCATTTCGTCAAACTGTTCTTTTCTAATTTTTTATAAGCTCTAATGAATTCATAAAATATTTTGAAGCTGTTCAAATAAATCAATGGGAAAATTGAACAGACTTTTCACAGTTCATAAAGCTAAGCACATATATGTCTTTGTAGGACCAGAATCTTAAACCCATATTCTCTACAAAATGATGAATTGCACTACTTCTTCAAATCTATTATTTTTCAACTGTTCTTTTCCTGCCAATAAAACTATACAGGAATTAACTGGGGTCTGTTCTTTTCACACAGAGAGAGAGAGGATAGACAACATTCTGCACCTAGGTGTCTTCATTAAAGGGGCCAGGTATTCAGATATTAAACAAGTCACTTCTTTCTGACATGCTCTTACCTACAGCATGCTCCAGTCACCATGTGCTTTCCATGAGGCAGCAGATCTCCTGAACAAAACAGAGCTTGAAAAACAGTTTCTGAAAACCTTCTCCTGATTGTTCTTTTCCACGTGCTTTGCCAATGCTCTAAGTGCGCGGTGTCCCCACCTTGCAGATGATCCAGAGAGCTTGCAGATAGACTCAGAGAAGACTAGGGTTGGAAGGTCATCTAGTACAACCCCCTGCTCAAAGCAGGACCAACTCAACTGCTTGATCTGCAAAGTGCTGCTCATTTATAAATTACAGACCCACAGAAATAAGTGATGGTTAAGACCTCTTTGAGTGTCTGGCCCATCCCCTGTGACGCAGTGGAAGGATTGCTTCCTACAGTATCCTCCGATGTTTTGCCCTATCCAATTTTAAACGCCAGCCACCTTGATCATGTAGCTTTGGCAGGTTTCCCAGTGGACACTGTTAAAACGCTAGTGGTATTCCACTGGAGCCAGAGAGTTTTGCTTTCGTTGTCTAAACGGCCAGGAAGAACATTGACATAAAGGCTTGCAGAGAAGCCTCAAAAGGGCTTTAAAAACAACATTCAGAGATGGCTGGATTGGACATTGGGGTGATTGAAGGGCCTGGTATCAGTATCGGGACATTTTGTAACACGCAGAGCAGTGATTGGTTTCAGGAAGAGGATTCTTACATAAGGATCAGTAATAAGAGATCCAGCAAGTGACAGTTGAGGATGGCAGTTGGAAGGGGGGATTCCCTCCTCCTGGCTCCTAGCCCCTCCCCTATCCATGTTGACGGTCTCACTCGGAAGGTAACCCTCCCCCTTCCCTGGCACATAACTCCCTGCCCTGCCCTGCACTTCTCATTAGCATAAAAGGTGATGCTAATTAGCATAGAAGGGGAGGCTAATTAGCATATTAAGTAATTGATTGGTTTAAGAGTATTTTTACATCAGAACCTAATTAACATGGCAGGCATGGCCTAATTAGCATAGTAGGTGGCCTTCAAGCTGATTGGCTGAGCTTGGGTGACCAAACTGTATATAAAGCCCGCAGTCAGCAGGCTAAGCTTTGTGGAGAGCTGAGATCACCGGAGCAGTAGAAGAGCTGACCCCCTACGGAAGAAGAGCTGAAATCACTTGGAAGAAAAGAGCTGAAAAGACCCACGACATCCTGAGAATATCTGAAGAGAGGTGAGCATCATTGACGCAAAGGTGCACTTTAGGCTTTGGACAACCGGGCTGACTGAGTCCCCGCTCTGTGTCCAAGCCAAGGTCATCCTTCCGCTAGGAAGCCGGACAGATGCCTTTGGGCTTGCAGGCAACCAGGCTGAGTCCCCGCTCTTGTCTGAGTCACTCTCTTAGCAATCTTTGGACAGAGGAGAAGGACTTTCCCTGATCAACAGAGGGATGTGTTAAAGGCTGTGTAAGTAAAAGCCTGGGCCTGAGGAAGGGTTGCGACGCTCTTGCTGAGCAGAACAGGGCCCTACAGGCCAAACTGCCTGGCAACAGAGGGGCGGAGCCAAGGCCGGAAGGGGAAGTATAAAAGGCCAGCCTAGCATCTCAGTAAGGAGGAAGCTGCCACTGGAGGCAGATGTGTCTTCCCGGAGGCTGCGGACTAGGCCTGACCCAGACCCAGCGGCTGTTGGGAGCAACCTTCCCACCGAGTGGAGAATCCAAAACCTGCCCGGATTGACAGGCATGAGTGACGGGATAGGGCCGCCGGGCCCTAGTAACTGGAGGGGGCCGCCGAGCCCTAGTGATTGGTGGGGCTGCCAGGCCCTAGTAGCTGGAACAAGCCACCCGAGACTCCTGGGTGGGAAATACCCCCTGAGACCAGCTCTGACCTGGAGGAGCTGCCTGATGCCAGGGATCCCCGGGAGCTGACAGAACCCTGTGACCTGAAAGAACTGCCCTCCACTGACGACGCAGAAGAGTTCCCGGAGCTGCCGCTGGCTGAGTCAGGGGCTAAACCCCATCAGCGTGTTGCGGCTGGAGCCCCGCTGACTCAGTGGCAAACGGCTTTGCCACTGATAGTGCCCTGGGCTGGGATACAGTGGAGTTGGGTGGGCCTGCGTCGCCCTCCCCCCTGCCCTAACCTCCCCAGGAGGGAGTGCTACCCTCTGCGTTTGGGAGACAGAGGATCCCGAGCTCTACTGGCCCCGCCTGCCTGCAAGGCCAGGGGCCCCAAACTATTTTACTAGCCCCACCTGTGGGAAGGCCAGGGGCTATAGACTGCTTGCCTGCCCCGCCCTCCTGAGGGCCGGGGGCACCAGACCACTTGCTAGCCCGCCCCGCTGGGGGCTGGGGCTAAAGACTTGTAAATGAGCACTGTTTATTCCCCTAAATGAAGCCACCGTGGCCTTCCTCGGAGCTTGGGCCCGAGGAAGGGTTGCGACACCCCGGCCAGACCATGCCACCGGCCTACAGTACCCAAATACCTTTACAAATCTGGTTCTCTCTGCCTTGGTTTACCCATCTGTAAAATGGAAATAATCATCTTTCCTTTCTCTCTGACTTCTTTAGACAGGTATTTTTAAAGGAGCCTAAGGGAGTTAAGCACTCAGCTCTTTCTTCAGTTATATGCTCTAACTTAACCACAAGTAATGAGCTCAGTGAACGAATTTCTGGATGAAAATCTCTATCCTGCGCCATGCAGAAGGTCAGAAGTAGATGATTATAGTGATTCCTTTCGTCCTAAAAATGTATGCATCTACAAAATCTAACTGACTTCTCAGAGCAGGTGGGCATCTAACTCCCCTAAGCTTCTTTGACAAGTCTTAGTTTGGAAGTTTTGCAATGTATGTAAAATATGTATATACAATGTTGTGCACACTGGATTCCTGGCCTCATCTGGGACAATAAACAAGGTCTGTTTATTTCACTGCTTGTTTATTTCTCTGGCAGCAGATCTATACCTATGCCAACAGATGGTGGCTACATTCTTTGATCACAAGTCGGTGAGCCAGGAATATTTAGCATGGATTCTTTTTGTTATCTGGGTAAATTTACTTAGGCTAATATCTCCAGACATGGAGATCTACGGTTATGCACCCAAGCCCAGATCCACAAAGGGATTTGGGGGCTTAAACCTCTGACTCAGTTGCCCAAGTCCTAGTTTTAGGCTTCATTGCAACCCACAAAACAACAGCCAAACCCTGTTGGTGCCTAAACTCACTTGGGGTCTATGTTTTCAGGGCAAAATTTCCCTAGGCACCTATGTTTCTGCCTCTGAGTATAGGCAGGCCTGGCTCGCTCTAGGTGGCCTCTGGGATTCAGGTGGAGCTAGCAGGGATGGCGGCATTATCTGCGACCCTTTCTCTGGGCTTGTCTGGCCAGGATATCTCTCAGGATGAGGATGAAGAAGGGCCTGGGATTCCAAGAGATGGTCGTGGTAGCAGCTATGAAGATGAAGCTTGCTTCGGTAGCTTCTGGCTGTTCCTCCTCCCCCCACTCTGTTCTTTCTTTAAGATCTCCTAAGGATTCTTTAAGGATGGAATAGCCCATCCCCTTATTATCTTGTCCACCAATTAGGACTAATATCCAACACACCAATTTTGGTTCCTTAGTTTCCGGCTCCACATCTCCTATTTTTAGCAAGCATGATTTCAACAGTCTGTGAATTGTATCAACATGAGCTTTTTGTTGAGTAATTCAATCTTTCTGTCTCCCTTTCATACCTTTTCCTGTTGGAGTTTGTTATTATAGGTTATTGTGACATCCTATGACCTTTCACATAATTTTTTTAATATTGAGTTTTAAGTTAGGATGAATTTTTAACCCCAGTTCTCATAATGAGATGAAGGTTCAACTCCCCCTTCTTCCTGAAAGGAGAAAAGAAGATCTGAGCAGGGGTCTCTAATGCCTTTTACGAGTGTGTGTTACCGAGATATGGGCTATTCCAATGGACAACTCACCTGTTGAAACTATTCCAGTGTCTATCAAATAATTAAAGAGTCCTTTGGCCAAAGAGAAACAGTCAATGAAAATGATTTCCCATGCACTGCTACAGACTGGGGACCAATTGGCTAGGCAGCAGTTCTGCAGAAAAGGACCTGGGGGTGACAGCGGACAAGAAGCTGGATATGAGACAACAGTGTGCCCTTGTTGCCAAGAAGGCTAACGGCATATTGGGCGGCATTCATAGGAGCATTGCCAGCAGCTGGAGGGAAGTGATTATTCCCCTCTATTCAGCATTGGTGACGTCACATCTGGTATGTTGTGTGTCCAGTTTTGGGCCCCTCACTGCAGAAAGGACGTGGACAAATTGGAGAGATTCCAGTGGAGGGCAACGAAAATGATTAAGGGGCTGGAGCACTTGACTTATGAGGAGAGGCTGAGGGAACTGGTCTTACTTAGGGTATGTCTGTACTGACAGCAAAAGAATCCCTTCCTGACCCCTGCAGGAGACCATCGGAAACCCTGAAGCATGAGCTTCTAGGAACATCAGACATGAACCAGAAGGGACCCCCAGGGCTGCCAACCCAGGCCCCCTACCTCGTCAAAAGCAACCCCATTGTACAATTGCACTCACATATTTGTCCAGTTGTCCTTTAAAGCTAATTAAATTATTTCCCCCACAATTCCTATTGGGCAGCTCTTCCAGAACCTCTCATCTCTGATGGGAAGAGACCTTCTTCTCATTTCTGTCCCTGGCCATGGGAGGGGAGTGAGGGTCTAGAGGGTTATATTGGGGCGGGGAAGGGGCTAGGACTCCTGGGTTCTATCCCTGGCCATGCGAGGGGAGTGTTTTATCTCGGACATCCAAATATAATGTTGCTATGATTTTGGTCCCAGCTGCACAGGTCTCCATCTCTGGAAATCAGCGGGGCTGCTCTGGACTGACAGCAGAGAAAAGGAAAGCAGAACTTCGCTCTGTGTATCTAAAAGGTGAGCACACATTTATCCAAGCGGACGTCTTGAAATACCGTGGCACGAAAAGGGCAGGGAGGTGAGCCAGCCTCCCCGCATGCGTGCTCGGTTTGCTGTCGGACCCTCTGCAGGCACGCACTGAGCAGGGCTCTTTTCCTGCCATATTCACCCCCACACCTCCCTCCTACCCCCAACCCACTGTCTGTGTTCTGGCTGTATCGTCAAACAGGCACTTTCTACATTATAAGTAGCCCCTAAAGGTCATGCAAAAGGCTGTGTCTGTTCCACCTTCAGGATTGGAGCCTGCATCCCCTGGTGGGGAAAGGCCCTGTTCCCCACCCCGCTGACCGGCCAGTCCCTGCAGACTGGGACCAGAACACGACCCCCTACCGCCCCCTCAGCAGGGTCCTCCTCAGAGCCTCCTTCGTCTCCTTGTTTCGCAGGCTGTAGATCAGCGGGTTGAGAAAGGGGGTCCCTACCATGTAGAAGAGAGTCACCACCTTCCCGCTGGTTACTGAGGTGCCCAGGAGAGAGCCGTAATAAAGACCCACGATGGCCAGGTGCGAGATGCAGGTGGAGAAGGCCTTGTGCCGCCCAGCCCCTGCAGGGAGCCTCAGCACCGCCCTGATAACTAGCCCGTAGGAGGTCAGGATGAAGAGGAAGGTGGTGAAGAGGAGGAGGTAGCTCGTGGTGTAGAAGGTCTGTTCGGTCCAGGGAGCTGGGGCACAGGAGGCAGCCAGCAACGGGCCTGGGTCGCAGACAAAATAATCCAGGGTGTTGGGGCCACAGAAGGAGAGCTGGGAGATGAGGGCGACGGGCCCTATGAACCAGAGGAAACCGACGAGCCAGCAGGAGGCCACCAGCAGCCAGGAGCTCTGTGGGGACATGAGGATGGGGTAGCGCAGGGGGTGGCAGATGGCCAGGTACCTGTCCAAGGCCATGGCTGCCAGGAGGAAGCACTCAGTGGTGCCCATGGAAAAGAGGACGTAGAACTGCACGAAGCAGGCGTGGAAGGAGATGGGGACGCCGGGGTTCATGAGGTCGAAGAGCATCCGCGGCACAGTGGTCGTGACGTAGCCAACTTCCAGCCAGGCGAAGTTGCCCAGCAGGATGTACATGGGCAGGTCCTGGAGGCGGGGGTCCCGCAGCACGGCCCACACGATGCTCAGGTTGCCGGCCAGCGTCCCGGCGTAGATGAAGGAGAGGAGGGCGCAGGTGAGATCCCGGCCCAGCCGGCTCAGGGAGGGGAAACCCAGCAGGATGAACTTGGTCACTGAGCTGGTGCCGTTGGCTGGATTCATTCGGGGCTGGGGGGGCCTGCAGATGAAAGGAAGCAATCGACAGGACGCCAAAGCTCTGCCCAGAGCTCTGGGAGGGAAGCAGGGTCTAGTGGTTACAGGAGTCACAGCCAGTCTCTTATACACATCACATCCCAAACTCCTTCCCAGCCACCTGTCCCACCACCCAATGTCCCATCTCCAGGCATTGCCTGGGGCTTCAGAGGAACAAGATTTAACACCCCGCCCCCCCAAAAAATAAAAAACAACCCAAGCACTCGCCAAATACATGGGGCAGTGGGGTGGAAATCCCTTCCTGTCCCCTGCTGATGGCCAGCTGAACCCTGAAGCATGAGCGTTGAGAATGTGGGACATTCACTGGAAATGAGCCCCAGCGCTGCTAAGCTTTGCCCCCACCCTCCCAAGCAACCCTGTCCGACAATCGCACTCATACAGTTGTCCAGCCCACACTGAAAATGAACAAAATTGTTCCCCCCCCTCAACTCCGACAGGGAGGCTGCTGCAGAACGTCCCCCCTCATCTGGTTAGAAACCCCCTGCTAATTTCCAGCAATCCTGTGTGCATGGCCAGGTGGGCGGCTGGGCAAGGAGGGGTGGGTGACCGAACCGTGAAGCAGCCAGGGAAGGAATCAAAGCAAGAAAGAAGCTTTCTGGGAAAACCCACCTGGCTGTGAGATCTCAGCCTCTTCTCTCTGCCTCTGTTAGGAAGGCGAGAGGGGGCTGATATCTGCTCTCTGCGCTGCTGGGTCCCTGGGACATGGTCTCTGTGGCGTGTAGGAGCAGCTGGATCTGGATTTGATGCCTGAATAACATGTGGGCACTCAGGGGAGTGCCAGGGCGAGCCCCCATCTTCCCAGCCACCCCACCCAACACAGATTTCCCCCATCCTCACACACAGCCCTCCCACAAAACACACACAGTCCTCCCCACCACACACATCTCCCAAGGAGAACCGGGCATGTGGGTGAGGGGCCTGGCTTTGGGGGGGGCTGTACAGAGTGGGGCTCAGGATGAGGAGACCCCTCCCAAGCCCATCCAGGGTCCCAGTGGCAAACTCCTCTCAGCTCTGTAATTGGCTCTGCCAGCAGCCCGAAATCATCAATACCCAGAGCGAGAAATGTTCAGACATCAAAACAAGCTAATTCCCCAGGGGATTTGCAGTCTGGTCTCCATGGTTACATAAATGGCTCTAACTCCCATGAAAGATACGGGAGGGAAAAACAACAGCTTCCGTTAGTGCCAAGAGTTGACACAGCACAGGCAGTGGGAGTGAGGTCTAGTGGTCAGAGGGCTGGACTGGGACCCAGGACTCCTGGGTTCTTTTTCCAGCTCTCAGAGGGCAGTGGGGTCCCCAGAAGGGACCGGCAGCTCATCGTGTCTCAACGTCTGTATATCTGAGGCCACCGCCTAGCAACTGAAATTAGACCAAGGGTATTACAAACCTCAGTTAGCTAAACTGTTCTGTGCCGCAGGTGGAGAATAGCAGGGACTGCTCTGCACCAGTCCCTAAGGCTCCCGCAATGGCAGGGAAAGGATTAAAGGAGATACAGCCAGCTAGTCCTGGCAACTGACCCCCACCCACAGGCTGCAGAGGAAGGCTGAAAAATCCCCAGCTCACTGCCAGTCTGAGCTGGGGGAAAGTTAGACCCGGAGCATGTGAGCAAGACGCAGCCAGCCGAGCACCTGAGTGTTTGACTGGGTGCCACCTCCGAGCCCTGGCCCACCCCACCCACTGTCCTATCTCCAGCTGGGGCCGTCCAGTGCTTCAGAGCAAGATGTAGTAGCATGTTTCCTGCAGTGTCATACATACGGATACAGATACATGTGCACAGACATGAAATTCTGCTGTGTCATATCCCCAAATGTGTGTCTCACGTGGCTTGAACAGATGCAGACAAACACAAAGCTGTTTCCAGGCCCCGCAGAGGCCTGCATACAGGAACAACAGACTGGCCTAAGCCCGTGAGCACTTTGACTCAAGTGGAAGAAATCATGCCCCTGGCTGGACAGGGCCGATCACCCGACCCCAGGGGGTGTTGGGGAAAATTGTGAAAAGCTGAGGTGTCTTGGTCTCAAGGCTCTCCCTTGGAATCCATCTTCTAAGCAACACCAAGGACGGAGAATCTACCCACGGGGGCGGGGGGAGGGAGCCTGGCTGCAAGATGCATCCCAACTAACTGCTCTCCAGAAGCAGTTTCTGTGTCCTTCCCTGGATTTCCTGAGTCTCTCTGCAGTTGCTGGCAGACCGGGATCCACTCCACAGAGGGGCGCGTCCGGGTCCCCTCCTTGGGCAGGCTTGGGTGAGAGAGAAAGGACTGAATGGGACCAGAGGCAGAAAACCCCTCCCAGCTGTTGTGCTGATCCTGGCTTATGCAGGCTTCAGACAAGATCACAGCCCAGGATGTCCCTGCTCGGGGTCTAAATAGCTGAATCCAGTCTCCAGGGTTGCGAGCCCAGCTTTGATCTCATCTCTGGAGCAAACTGCTCTGACAACCTGCTCTAGCAGACCCTAAACCCCAGAGGGGGAACAGCACCCACCCTGGATCTCACAGGATGGCAGAATCCCTGGAAAGAAACATGGCAGGACGGAGGTCCAAAGCATGTCCCCAGGTGTTTGCAGAATAAAACAGGGAATTTTAACACTGACACATTGGTAACGGCTCCAGACTCTCAGCAGGCCTGGAGTAGCCTGTTCCTGCATTAACCCCACATCATCACCTTTGGGGGAGCACCAGAGATTCTGGGTTTTTTTTCCCTCTGCATTGCATCAGCAGCTCTTGGGATGCAGCCGCTAGAGGAACCCACAACCCAGGCTGCTATGGCTGCTGGAAGTTGGTCACTAGGAGGTACCCAGAGACAAAGACTAAAAACTAAGGGCCAAGTCCTCATCCAGTTACACTGAGTTGAGTTTAGTTTGGGATATTTTCTCCCACTGGGGATATGGGCCTTTGATTCCAGTTGAGATATCTTCATTTTCAGGATCTGGCCAATGACACAGTTATACATCCACGTTCTTTGCCCATAAATACACATATGCATGGAAACGTGCACACACCATAGAAACACACACACAATAATGCATATTCACAACACACAATGCATTTACACAATACTTTTCACTAATAAAAATACAATGTTGTGTATTCACAAACACGCACAGTAATGCACACTCAGAAACACACTCCCTCTCCGGAACAAGCGCTGACAATCACACAAAACTCACACACTGTTTTTCAGAAAAAAACACATGATACTGGACATTTGCGTCAGGAAGGTAGGTACCGAAGGACGCACACAGTCCTGTTAAACTCACTACTTACAATGTAATCTCACAAAAAGAAACACATAAGCCAGACCCACACTGGAAACTTTCTCCAGCAGAGCCTTATTGTTTGGAAGTGTGAATTTTCTTTTTGTCCACATTTCTATACCGGTAAAACCCTTAGTGGAATTATGGTTAAACTACCTTAAAAGTTTCTCAGAGAACCAGTATAAGCTATACCAGCAGAACTACTAGTCCATATACACTGGGAGAGTTTGTTTGTATTGAAATATTGGGAAAGCTTTCCTAGGGTAGATCTGGCTATTCGTTGTCTGGTTATACATTCTCTCTCTCTCTTTTGCTCTCATATAAAAACACACACATCACGCACATATTCTCCCCCATTTACTGCCACTGGGTAAAATTATTAACTTCCCAAGTGATTTAGGTACCTAAATCTCATTTTCAAAAGTGACTTTGGCACTTATAAATATAAAATGCCCAGATTTTTATGGATTTTAGGTGCGTAAGGGAGATTATAAAAAGCACCCAGGTGTTTAAAACCCATTGAAATCCATGGTTCCTAAGTATTTCCTTTAAAACCACATAAGGCATTTTGAAAATGGAACCTTGATTCTCTAAAGGTACGTCTATACTGACGATGGCAAAGTCGCCACCGTCAGATTGATGTTCCTGGATGGATTGAGCGGTCAGTGTAGACCCGCTCAACCGATCAGGAAGTCGAGGCAGTAAATCCATCCCCTCAAGTACAATAGCACTGCGTTGACGGGAACGTGGTTCCCATTGGCGTAGTGCAGTGAAGATGGCGCACAGAAGGGAAACACAGCAGTTGATGCGAGTTACGCAAGCTATTCTGCGTAGCTTACGTAACTCCCATCGACTGCCGCCAAATTTCCAAGTAAGTGTAGACCAGGGCAGAGTCTTTGATGTGCTTTTGCAAAAGGTGGTCCTCACTATGTGACAACCGGCAGCCAGAGGCGTATTGCAGCAGGTCTCAGATGATCACATAGCAGTTGAAGGACATGACAAGGAGGTGGAAGAAGTCCATGAAGCCCACCAGGAAACAGAAGAAGGGTTGGGTGTGAAAACTAAGAGGGAACTGGTCTCCCGATTGTTCACCATGTTGGTCAACATCTTGGAGGTGACATTGCTGGTGAGCAGGATCTCCAGGAGGTTGGGGATGAAGGGACATAATGGGCTGGTGAGTCTGCAGAAGAAGGCCCAGATATTCTGGCTTTGCGATAAGCTTGTTATTTTAGGTAAAGAATTCAGACCACAGAAGGAGAGAGTAATTCCAGTGCACCAATTGTAGTTTTATTTGACTGGGAAAGGAGAGAAATGGGGACAGTGTCAGCTTCTGATACCAGTTTGGTGTTAGCCTTAAGCTGTATCCATAACCCTAACCCGTAACCAGCTGAGATTTCAGCATGAGTTCATCTTTAAACCTTGACTGGGGCCAATCAGATGTTTAAAGTGAAGAATGGGCTGAAGTGGCTTGTGGGATCAGGGCCTTTGCACAGAATACGCAAAGTGAGTGTTAAATTCATAATCACACGTGTTTGTACCAATTCGTCCAAATTACGTGTAAATACTCACAGATCTATTGACGACAATAGAGCCAGGACAAATTAAACCAGTTGAGAATTGGCCCCTTGATTTCTCAGGAACCTGAGTGTGAAACTTCCATTGATTTAGAGACGCAAACCACAGCATATTTAAAATGTATCCAGTGTAAACAGCTCAAAGTTCAGACACCGAGTCCTTATGATGAGCTCTTTGTAAATGAGCGATGGAGTAAGATATAGTCATAAAAAATCCTCGTTAAATAATATTTAATAAGGAGTACTTCTAAGAAAATCATGATCTGAACACAGACAATCATTAACAGGAAAAGAAGCACAATAATTTGCACAGAATAATTGCTATCTAACTACCCAGCTAACATAATCCACAATCAAATAGAAATCTATCATTATGAGGTTGTGTGTTAGGACAAGGAATGGTCCTATCTGCCCGTATATCTATCTAATCACGTGCTTTCTCTGTCATATATGTAATGCACACAACCATGCACAAAGATGGTATCCTAATACTACTAACAGACCAACCTCTGAGAGCCTTTCTCAGCTTGGAAGTGAGTAGATGGACTCGCAATGGTGTATGGAATAACAGATCAAAGCGTGTGATGGCACTTTTCCACCTTTACCAAGGCTAGAACAAAATGACCCCAGTCAAGTAACTTACACCAGGGTTTAGGTCTTTACTGAGTGCAGAGACTCTGGGCTAGAATCTCATCAGTGTTAAACTGATGATTGCAGTGGGTCTAGTCTATGTGGGTGGTGATCTAGATGAGTTGGGAAATCAGACCCATACATCTCCATCGCACTCACTTTCTCCAGGGAGCTCTCAGCCAAATCTGGATGATTTGTGTATATAGGCTATTGGCCAAATCCTAATCACTTTGAAGTGAGGGGCTAAAACCCAGTGACTTCCATGGAATCCAAATTTGGTATCATTACGCCGAGTGGTGGAGTCTCCATCCTAAGAGGTTTTGAAGGCCTGGCTTGACAAAGCCTTGGCTGGGATGATTTAGTTGGGGTTGGTCCTGCTTTGAGCAGGGGGTAGGACTAGATGACCTCCTGAGGTATCTTCCAACTCTCATCTTCTATGATTCCATGAGTTAGATTTTCTTTAGAGAACACTGGGAAAAGTTTTTCTTCAAAGCAGTTTTTCCACCATAGCCAGACTGACACAGCTTTACATAGAGAATGTGGGTGAAGTAAAATCTTTTATTGGACCAGTTTCTCTAGATGAGAGAGATGAGCTTTTGAGCCACACAGAGCTGGTAGGGTCTGGGAAAGAAGAGATCTGTGTAGCTCGAAAGCTCATCTCTCTCCTCAGCAGAAGTTGGTTCAATAAAAGATATTACCTCCCCCACCTTGTCACTCCAATATTCTGGGACTGAGGGAGATGCAATGAATATGTAAAAGCTGTATGCAGTGTGAGTTAAAATAATAAATAGACATCGCCTGAGTTTCTTTGTCCCTCAATACATCATCAATAACTCAATAATATCCCAACAGTATAATCATTTCACGAGGAATTTGCACCCTTTTGTCATTGTGGGGAGAAAACCTACAACTCTCTCAGAAAACCCCATTAAAGAGAAGATATACGGGCACTCTCAAGAGAAGTCAAATACTGAAAATCCTGTTTAACCAAACACTGACCATCTCTCCAGGCCTTCCCCCTTCCAAACCCACCTGGAACACAAAGAAAACTAACAAACAACTAAGGAAAGATAAACTAAAACTGTGACTAACGAACAAAAAACACAAAGAACAAATGTGCTCATATCTCTGTCAGCGTTTTTATCCTTAAAATTTAGAAGAGTCACCGACCACACAAAGGATTTTGCTATGGTTAGTATGAGCAAGGTGATCAGATACTGTGGTGATGGGCAGCAGTACATGATAGATAGATAGATAGATAGATAGATTCCAGTCTTAATTGCATTAACGTAAACCTATAGTAATTACTTTTTTTCTTGAGTTATATTTTCCTAGATTTTTTCTAGTGTTAAAACCCAATTCTTCATAAACAGATTGCACAGTATGCTCTGATGGAGGCAATAATGTCATCAGATGATTATATTTATAAAGAAACACCAAAGGAAATTGCTACCGAAGGAGACATATGGACATTTTATTCTTGCTGAATAACCTCCAGCACATCCATTTACTCAATGCACCGTTGATCTCCTTGTTCCTCATGCTGTAGATGATGGGATTCATCATTGTTGGCACCATGGAATAGAGAACAGCCACTAAGAGATCCAGCCTTGAGTCTGAGCTGGAGGTGGGTTTCAGGTAGGCAAAGGTTCCAGTGCAAAGGAACAAGGAGACCACAGTGAGGTGAGGGAGGCAGGTGGAGAAGGCTTTATGCCGGCCCTGCTCAGAGGGGATTCTCAGCACTGCTCTGAAGATCTGAACATACGACATAGTTATGAAAACAAAGCAGCTGAAGCCTAAGCACAGACTAAAGACAATAACTCTAACTTCACTGAGGTAAGAGTCAGAGCAGGCCAGCTTGAGGAGCTGGGGGATCTCACAGAAGAACTGATCCACCGTGTTGCCTCCACAGAAGGAGATTGTGAAAGTGTTTCCAGTGTGCAGTGCAGAGTTGAGAATGCCACTGATCCAGGCACTGGCGGCCATTTGGACAGAAGCTCCCCTGTTCATCACCATCTCATAGTGCAGTGGTTGGCAGATGGCGACGTATCGGTCATACGCCATGATGGTCAATAAGGCAAAATTTGCTGAAACAAAGAATAAGAAAAAAAAGACTTGGGTGACACATCCAGAATAAGAAATGGACCTGGTGTTCATGAGGGAATTGACCATGGATTTGGGGATGATGGCCGAGATGGAGCCCAGGTCTAGGATCGACAGATTCATCAAGAAGAAGTACATGGGGGTGTGAAGATGATGGTCGAGGGCTATGGCTGTGACGATGAGAAGGTTCCCCACCAAGGCTGTCAGGTAAAGCACTAGAAACACCACAAAGTGTAAAATCTGCAGCTCCCGAACGTCAGAGAATCCCAGGAGAAGGAACTCGGTCACGGTCGTTTGGTTGGACATTTTTTTCCTCAGTCCATTGTGTGATGACTGTGGAGGGAATGAGACTGGCAGTGGTTAGGATTAGAGCTATAAAGGGAATGGCCCAGATTCCCCTTTCCCTGAGATCTGATTGTATGAATGGCAAAGGTGCAGAGCACTCGTCGTTTACAATGACTAGGTGTTGTCAGTGCTCCTCACGTTGACAATCAATCAAGCTTGTTATCACACTGGTGTACATTGGATCGGCTCCTTTAAAATCAATGGAGCTTTGTTACTAGAGCTCATCTGAGGCTGCGTCTCATGGAGTGGCTTGTTGAAATGCAGAGTGAAGGATGGAACAAAGCAAAATCCAAATCCAACAATCCTCGCAAAGAAGGGCCTTTCGTCGTGACCGTCACTAACCTCACACCTTGGCCATGAAGCTGATAGACTAAAATGCCAGCACCGCCTGATTCCCACGCTGCAGGGCAATATGATGTGGACTCCTCCAGCATGGTAAGTGGCAGCTTTTCTCCCCCCAGCTCTGTGCCTGGACGGCCTGCTGCCTGCTTCCCAACTGATTTACGGCACCAAATCCCAACTGCACTTCTGCCTGCGTGTAACAATGGGCCAATCTCATCCCTCCATTACCGCTGTGTTGCATTGTTTACTCTGTGCTGTGTGGTGCAGTGGTTGCCAGGACACTTGGGCTCTCTTCTTGTTCCTGCCAGTGACCTGCTCTGTGACCTTGGGTCAGTCATTTCCCTCTTGGTGACTCTGTTCCCCTCCCTCCCTTTCTCTGCCTTATCAACTAGGCCTTCAAGATCTTTTGATGAGGGGCCCCATAATTTAAAATGTATTGTGGCCCCTAGTGGGATTTTCAGAACCGTCTATGCACTGAACAACCCTTGAAATCAATGAAGTTTACACTCCTAAGTGCTTCTGATAATCTCACTAGGTGCCTAAATATCTTTGGAAACATCACCCCATGTCTCGTTATGTGAACAATCTGCACACCCGTTTACACTCAGCCAGCAACAGTCTGGAGCTCAAGCAAGAGGTAATTCTGTTCCCCATGAGCTCCTATTTCTCCTTGAAAGGGGTTAGGATAGACAGGAGTTTGCTGCTTGGTTCAGCTCGAACCCAGGATTTAAAGGGCTAGTCCGTTTAAAATATTCTGTGTGCTCTATCAATTTTACTAGTTATTCAGTTGTTAGCTCCTGGCAACTATCAATTTGAAAGAGAAATCACACAGATGCAACAGAATAAATGGGTTTGAAATCAAGAAATCTTAACGTTCCCCGATGTTATTTAAAGTTTAAGGCTGGGTGGAAATTTTCAGCTGCATTGTTCTTAATGGGGATTCGGTTTTCAGCTAAACAACAAATCTCAGAATCTGTCTGCTTTTCTCCAACATTTTGGGATTGTTTTGTAAAGAAACTGAAAACTCAGAAACAAAACATTTTTGGTTTTGTGATTTAAAAATCCTTCAGTTTTCGGCAGAAAGTTTTCAGTTGCCAAAACTTAAAAGAAAAAGGAAAGGATTTTGGGTTCTGAATGAGAAGTCAAAATTTTCCTCAAGGGTGGAAAAATTCCAGTCAGCAGCAGGTATCTGATTGAACTGAGAGTAAAAATCTTAATGAGTTCATATAGCAATTCATATTTATCATCTTAATTTCCCCCTGTATTTTGATCCCCCAACATATTTAATTGAAATAGCGAACTTACTGTATTGGTCTTTGTGGATTTTTCCCCAACAGGTGATGCATCCAGTCATCCAGCACCAGGATTCGTTGATCAGTATCTATCTCTGTACCAGAATCTAGAAGCTGAAGGCACAGCTATGTGAGAATCCTTTCCCCTCATTCTAAGACTGTCCTGACAGAACCAAACTCAGATCTGCCACTCTCCGCAGATGAGCTGTGTGTAGCTGGCTGTGAGCTGCACTGACATTAAAGGAGCGATGCTGCGGGAAGGCAATTTATCCACGTCTGTTTGCTAAGGGCTAGTGGGACGCACTCCCTGGAGCCCTGCACGGCTCAGAAGCAGAGGCCCAGAGGCAAAAGTTCATCAATGGCTTGATTTTAAAGCCATTATGATCCTCTAGTCTGACCCCCCGGTCTGCCACAGGCCCTGGATCTCCCCCAGAGTTCCCTCGCTCCAGGTCAGCTTCTGTGTTATCTGTGGGCCGGGATTACAAAGAGATTTTGGCACTTAAAGATGGAGACAGGTACCTAGTGGGATTTATCAAAGCTCATGGCAAAGTCCTGTTGCCATCGAAGGGGAGTTAGGCACTTACCCTGCTTAGGTGCTACTGTAAATTCCACTAGGTGCCGATCAACTTCT
Organism: Emydura macquarii macquarii; assembly: GCF_026122565.2. Classification (NCBI taxonomy): domain Eukaryota; kingdom Metazoa; phylum Chordata; order Testudines; family Chelidae; genus Emydura; species Emydura macquarii. The sequence continues at coordinate 101,931 of NW_027130435.1, read as the reverse complement.
TCAGATGCTTGCGCCCCTTTGTAATGCTGATCTAGTGTCTATTTTCATCTCGCTGCTCCAGGGCAGGGGCCACTCTTCTTCCTACAGCTCTTCTCAACTGTCACAGGGCCACTGGACTTTAACGGGACAGGCCACCCTGTTACAATATCTTTGTACAGCACCTTGCACCAGGGCTGTGTTTTTAGGTGCTACCACAATATACTTGTGGAAGTATAGTTGTTTTGTAAGAATGATAACGGACATCAATGGGTTTATGCCACCTTGGACCATGGGGCACATTGGTTTGGTGTCAGCTTTTAGTGACTAATCTAACCTGCAGCAGACTTAAAACTGCCCAGTCAGATTCTGTTGTATAACATGGGAAAGAACCGGGCATGATCATCTCATTAATGATTGCAGCATAATGTGTGTTAATTACTGTTGTTTATTTGTATTGAAGACTCACCAAGTGCCAATCCCGCTGTGCTAGGCTCTGTACCCACCCATGACAAAAAGATGGTGCCTTTTATCAAAGAGCTTATAATGTACGTGTAAGGGGAGAGAAAACAGATGGATAGGAGAGACCGGTGGTATAACCACAGTGGGGTGACCATGATAAGCAGTGTTCTCAATACGCCAGTTGCTTACCCACTATCGAGTGTTTTGCAGATGTGTGCACAAGAGGGCAGAGTTAAGGGTACCTGTTCATGTTACAGTCACTAAGGAGGGAATATTCAGAGAGGCTTACAGGAGTTAAGTGCTCACCTCCCATTAAATCGGGAACTGGGCACTCCTCAGAAATTCTTTGAGAAATCACGGGTGACCTTTTAGTCAATGGTTGTTCTCATGTAATTAAAGACTTTATCATAATGCAGACCCAAAAGAGCACAGTCAAGGGGGGTTGTACATATTACTGCATGTTACTGGGAAAGCAAAAATTACTATAGTTTTTCATACCCAGAGCCGGGCAAATATAAGGCCACATTATAATCCTTGAGAAGAACACATATTATTGTCATTACAGATAAGGGCAGGCATTTTCAAGTTAGCCTGAGGGAATTAGGAGCCCAAAAGAGGCTGAGATTTCTGTACCTGATTCCCTTGGCTCCCAGCCTGGATTACAGGCTGTATCCACAGGAGGCGTTCTCACTGTAAGGCAATGGGGTGCCTAAATACCTTAGGCCCAGTTTAAATTCCCACTGTCTCAGGGTGGGCTGGCCCTTTAATTGGGATGAGCTCATCCACACCTGTGCCTGGTCATCTGTTCACAGGTGAGGATTTGGGCTGCAGGCTGTGGTTGGGTCAGGTGTCCAGGCATCGTGGGATGGAGGCTGATCTGTCCCAGCCAGGGGGAGCAGTGGGTGAGTCAGACCTAGGGGACGTCTCTCTGGAAACGCCCAGGGGCTGGGATGGCCTGGGAGTGCTGCACTGCTCACAGATCTGAGGAACAGAAAGCTGGGCCTGGTGTGCCGATCCAAGGGTAAAGAGCAGAAGAATTCTGGTTCTCAGGGGACTCCTGCAGGAGATCCAGAGGGAACCCAGGGTCAGGGAGGATGCGGAAGAACCTCTCCACAGCAGCCAGAAAGGAGGCCCGGCTGGAAGGACCTGCACTGCCGGGCAGGAACAGTGCCTGGCAGAGGGAATTAGGAGCCCAGAATGGGCAGAATGGCCTGGTGATCCTGGAGTAGCAGCCTGGAGATTCTGGCTTCCAACCGTTATTCTCTGTTAACAAACCAAACCCCAGAGGGAGAGTGATCCCAGTGCCCCAGTTGCAGTGGGACATTTGACTGAGGAAGGAGGGGAATGGAGGCAGTGACAGCAGTTTGGATAAGACCCTGTCCCATGCAGCCTTTGGCTCTGACTTGGAGCCTGCCCCCGCCCCTAATCCAACACAGCACATGAGTTTAATGTCAAGTCTTCACTGGGACTAGTCACAGGGTTATAGTTAAGCACATGCTGAAGTGTTTTCCTGGATCAGGGCCTGAGTACAGAATATTCCAGGGAGGAGGGGTTTAAATTCGCCATCCCGGGTGTTCAGGGACGAGCCTCAGATGGTGCAAACTGTCAGAGATCCATTGACGTCAGCGGAGCTGTAACAATTTACACCCTCTGAGATTATGGCCCCGTCTTCTTTAAGCGTTCCAATATTACAATTTAACCAATCAGAGAAAAGAAACAGAGCGTGTTAAAAATGTGTCCAGTCAAAAGAGCTCAAAGTTCAGACACAGAGTACTTATGGTGAGTTGCTTGTCAGTGAGCTGTGGAGTAAGAAATGCTCATAGACGTGCTTTGGTGAATAATGTTTAATTAATACTTGTAATAAATCATGATCTGCACATAGACATCCATGAACCTAAGAGGTCATAGCAAGTCTATCTATCTATCTATCTATCACGACAAAATGAGCTTGTGTGCTCGGAGGAGGTCAGTCTGTCTGTATGTCTAATCACATACACTCCTGTTATCTATCAAATAGGTAGTGTACACAGCCATGTGCAGAATGAATAATAATAATAATCAGCCGAATTCTGTGATCCTTTTTCATCTGGGATGTGACCAGATTTCCACAGGATGGTGGGTGGTAAAGGCACTTGTCCACCAAGGTTAGAAGAGAATAGCTCAAGACCAGAAATTTTCACCAGCATTTATATCAGTCAGAGCTTCATAGAAATGTAGGCCCGAAAGGAACCTCAAGAAGTTCTCAGGTCCAGCCCCTGCACTGAATCGGGGCCACGTAAACCTCAACCATCCCTGATGGGTGTTTTTCCAAGTTGTTCCTTAAAACCTCCAATGATGGAGATTTCACAACCTCCTGTGGCAGCCTATTCTAGAAAGTAAGTGCCTCACTCAGCCCTGGCACTTCTACGCTTGGCAATTCATGGCACTGGCACCTCTGAGCTTGCCAAGGCAGTTATGAAAGGAAAAAAATTGATTGAGCCCCGCACGCAATTGCTCGAGCCCTGGCACCTCTTCCATTACAAATTAAGTACTGCCCTTCCTGAATTTAGTTCAGCCTTTTTCAGCAAGAACCTCATCAGAGCTAAACCAGAGATGTCAGTGGAGCTACTCAGCATTTGCCCTGGCCTAGCAGAGAGAGGAATTTCAACCTTATATCCTTATTGCACTCACTATCTCCAGGGTGCCTTTAGTCATATTTGGATCCTTCTGTGTATTGAGCATTGACCAAATCCTGACCCCTTTGAAGTGAGCGGCTAAATCCCAGTGACTTCAGTGGGGTCAATATTAGGCCTCATTATACAGGGTCAGATTTTCTTTTGGGAAACCGTGGAAGAAGTTTCTCTTAAGAAGCATCGTCGCCATAGTAAGCACAGCACATATTGTATTTAGTTAGTTTGATTTAAAATAATAGAGAGATGCCCATCGGAGGCTCTAGATGCCCTAACACATCATTACGAATTCCAAACAATCCCAGCAGCATTGAAATAATCCTTTCATCAAGATCTCAGCACCCAGACATCTACCAGAACTCTTTCCCACCCCTTCCTCTTGGCGGAGGGCAAACCATCACCTCTTTCAGAAAACACCATGAAGGAGATGATACACTGACGTCCTGAATACATCACAGAACATTGACACCTTCATTGAACCAAACATCCTGCACCCTTCCCTCCCTCCACCCCCACAAATAAACTTGAGGGGGGGAAAATCAGCCAGCTGATCAAATAAAACAAAATAAAACCAAACAAGCGAGCTGTTATAGGCTGGGGTAACGTCCAGATCTACAGTCATCCCTCTGCTCTGAGTGGACCCAATCATTGGGTCCTACTTTCTTCCCCGTCATGCAGCTTTGGGGAGAAGCTAACCTTTGTTTGTAGATCTTGGGCCTCAGGTCAAAGACCCAAGCTCACATCTCTTGTCTGATGTCCCTTGCTTTGGCCATGGAAGGCCATCCTCTAGGTTCCCTATACCTCAAACCCAGGGTCTGAGTTCTCCTGTGCCCCCCAGTCACTTACACATGCAACGTGGCAGGAAAACAAGGAACGCCGGCTCAGCAAGAGGATTTCTTAACCACAGACACGTAAAGTCCTTAAGAGTTACAGATCTTTGAATAATCATCAAAGTCCTAAGCTGCACCTCTCCCTAGTGTGAGCTCACGCCTTGTAAGTCTGAGCTTTGTCAGTTTGGAAACCTGGGCAGAGTCCTTCCCGACCCCACTCTACCTTTCACATCCTTCACACACGGAGAAGGATGGCCCTCTTATATGCCCTATGCATAGAAACACTGTTTTCCCATGCTGGCAGTGGCCTGTAGTTGAGAGACAAACTCTATGGCCCCAGGCTGCAGTCTGGGTGGCTCTCTGTGTTGGTCCTCCAGCAACATGTCAGACACCATAATGGACAGGTCAGCTTCCAGGCGTACAAAAAAAAAGGCTGCCTGTGTGCAAATCCAGTGTAGAAGAAAACACAGTCTTCACTTCTGTTTGGGTGGGCAAGGAAAAGACCTTTATTACAAGGTAATTACCTGGGGCAACAGCTTCAGCTGAACCGCGGCCCCGATCTGCATCACGTGAGGGTTTTTATACACACTTATTACCAAGTCATTGTTATACAGCAAAATGCATTAAGCATGCGTAATACAAAGAAGAAATAATGGTGAGTTGCACAAATAGTGTCACGCATGCCGCTGCACAAGGAACTTCCCATATTTGGTTACATTTCCGTATTTGGTTACAGAAGGAGGCATGTGCATAGCTTATTACTGAATTGGAAAAATACAACTTCAGTCAAAAGAAAGAGACAGTTTGCTATCTTATGTAGCTTCCGAGAAAACTTTGCCCATGCCTAGCTGACCACGCTAATCGATTAACACACTCCTAACTTCCTCTTAGCCTTCAGCTACATGCTCAAACTGTCTTTGTGACAAACTCCATGTTTCCACAAATCGAAAGGAAAGGCCAGTTTCCCAGCTGGTTGAATTCAGTGTCATTCCACCGATGTCCCTGTGTCAGATTCCCAGCTGCTCTAAATTGGCCTAGCTCCTTTTTACTCAATGGGGGCATGTTCTCCACTGGTCTCAATCAGCCACAGCACCATTGAAATCCACGGGGACAGATCCCCAGGTGGTGTGAACTGGCCTAGTGCACAGAGTGATGCCAATGAGCACACGCGGAAGGTCTGTGATGCCTCGTTTTATCGCTGTTCCGGTGTTGGAAGGTCTCATTAAATAATTCTGCCTTATCAAGTTTTACACATCTTGGCAGGGATTTTCAAAGCGGGGTAATGTATACAAGCAGCACCCAGCTCCCACTTAATTGCTAGCAAGCTGAGGTTACAAAGGGCAAATGGTTTCTTCACATATCCCAGAAAAGTTTCAGGGATCTTCAGTGCCCCGGCAGTTATAGGAACGAGATAATCTTGTACCAAAACTATAGGCTCCCGTGTTGGTCTGTTGAACTGTATGATAATCATCAGAACTTCTTGATTACTCTCCTCTACAGGGTTGGTTAGATATTCACACTAAGCAGTTCAGGGTCCTGTCTGGGCACAGTGAATATGATCATTTCATTTCTGTGTATTACAGTGGGCTCTGTAACTTGATTCAAAACCTCTGCTTTTTCAGCACGAAGTTTGTGACCTACTGTCCCTTCTTCCCCTGAAGGAAAGGTTCGTTCCAACTTTTATGGAAGAATACAAATATCCACTTAGTTCTGAATGCAAAACAAACTAGAAGATTGTTAGTCCCAGTCCTCTGGTAGCATAATTTGTTCTCTAGCCATGTAATGAGGTCTCAGTCCTTTACCATCCATGGGGATAAATTTGTGTCACCAAAGCTTTGTTTTCATAACACCCAATATTGAATATTTGGGTCTCCTATAATTGCATTTTTAAAAGCAGGAGGGTTTTTTTTTTTTTAATTGATCTCTGGCAAACATATTGCAGATAGGGATGAAATCCCATTGCTTAACTCTTTGAAGGGGACAGATCTAAACTGAAAATGGGCTATAACCCAGGATGGACCTGAATCGTCACACTGTGGCTTTCATTTTTAATTCTCAGTTAATCGACTATTAATCACTTAGTTTTTTGTTACTGAAATCATGGTTTAATATTTATTACTGTCCATTTGTCATTCCTGTGGTCAGCTGCCATCTAGAGATCGTTAGAAGAGACACATAAAATCCTGGCCACATTAACCTTGTCTTCCCCATAGTGCCCATTCTACACCCTAATCACGCCTTTACCAGACTTCACCCTCCGTTATCCACCATACCCCTGGCGGCAGCGTACACACACCCAAGTGCCCAGCTGTGGGTTATTCACACCAGTCTCTCTTTCCATCAGTCGGCCCTTTTTGACTTGGGAGATTACCAGCACTCCATGTTAATGCAAAGCCCCTTTCCTTGGATTATCCAAGTTCATTTCAAAGCCAGGAACGTCCTGACTCCTGCACTTTGTTATGTCAGTACAACCTCTAGTGCGGCCACAGTTTCCCAATCAGACAAAGTGGACTTTGTGATCTGGGTCGCTATAGTTTAAATCTTCCGCCAGCCCAGTAACAGCCAGCTGTGGCATCTAATAAAGGCCCTAACAAGAACAGGACACAGGTTCCAAGAGTCTGTCCGTCTCCACTTCCTCCCCAGCTGTGACTCTAAGAACATGACAGTGAAGCTTCCTGCAGGTTCAGGCCCTAAGCCAGCCTCTAGCATATCTCTTTTATTTCAAGCTAAGGCACTGGTTGGCTACCATTGTCTTAACATGAATTTCCTGCAAGCTTTCATCAGGGCCTCCTGGACCTCTTTGTTTCTCCGGGTGTAGATGAGGGGATTGACCAGGGGAGTCAGGACCGTGTAGACGACAGAGAGAACTTTCTTGCAGTCCCTCAGCGTGTGGGCTGTGGGGAACATGTAGGCTATTAACAGAGTTCCATAATAATTGGACACCACGATGAGGTGGGAGGAGCAGGTGGAAAAGGCCTTTTGCCTGCCCGTGGTGGAAGGGATTCTCAGGATGGTGGTGATGATGCAGATGTAGGACATCAAGGTCAGTAGGAATGGGACCACTAAGAAAAACAAGCTGACTGTGAAAGCCAACATTTCCATCAGCTGACGATCATTGCAGGAGAGTTTTAAAAGGGGGATAAAATCGCAATAGAAATGGTCAATAGCATTGGGGCCACAGAGAGTTAACTGTCATATCGACACTGTTGATACGCTACTACCTAGGAAGCCACCTACCCAAGAGCCAGCTGCGAGCTGGAGGCAAGACCTGCCACTCACACAGGCTGCATAGTGAAGTGGTTTGACTATGGCTAAATACCGACCGTAAGACATCACCGATAGGAGCAGGCATTCTGTAGCCAGCATAGAAGCAAAGAAATAAAATTGTGTGATGCACCCATTAACTGAGATGGTTCTGTCCCCAGTCAGGAGACTGGCCAGCATCCTGGGCAGGATGGTAGAGGCGTAGCAGGTCTCCAAGCAGGACAAGTTCCCCAGGAAAAAGTACATGGGGGTGTGAAGATGCTGAGCAGTGACAACTAGCACCGTGATGAGGACATTCCCAGCCATGGTTGTGATGTAGATCACTAGAAACAGCCGGAAGAGAAGGCTTTGCAGTTCAGGAAGGGTCCCGAATCCCAGGAGGACAAATTCTCTGCTGAACGTTTGATTTCGCTGTTCTGGGGCCGCCATCGGGGTGTATCTACAGGAAAGAAATTCACTGTGTGATATAAACAAACAACATTCACTCCATTATATGTCCACATTGTTTTCATGGTCTCCCTTTGCTGGGTACCGGAACAATAGCTGAGTGCAGAATGGAGGCTGGGGAGGGGAAACGCCATCTCTCTTGGTCTCTGGGACATATTCCCTATCTGGGCAGTCTGCAGGTGCCACAAAACGTTGGTCTCTCTGGAAAGCTGTGCAGTGCCGTGGCGGATGGTACCAAGCACTCAAATACTGTGGTGATGGGACTCAGACACAGCAGTGCAGACAGCTCTAGGAGACTGACTAGATAGCTATTGCTTCAGAGAGTCACATCTGTCACTGCCTAGTGTCTATACGCAGCACAAAACAGGTTGGTGCGCCAGGGGTGAAATGGGTGGCGATTTTACATTGGAAGGGAAGCTACAACAAAGAAACAAGCCAAGCAAATATAGCTGGGAATTGCAGTGGAGGAGGGTGCAGGGGGAAGTTTGCTGCAAGTGAATTGTAAGGAAAACGGACTTCTAGGAAAGTCTGCTAGAAGATGAGGGTTGGACGGGACCTCAGGAAGTCATCTAATCCAAGCCCCTGCTCAAAGTAAGACCTACCCCGACTAAATCATCCCAACCAGGGCTTTGTCAAGCCAGGTCTTAAAGACCCCTCAGCTGTGCAGGGAGCCACCTGTATTTCCAGGGTTGTGGCTGGGATCCCCCCCACAGCCCTGCTGTCAGCGCTGCCCTAACCCTGAGCCCAACCCTGCCCCCTCCCCCCCCCCAAATTTCCTGCAGATGTAAAAATTGAAATTGCTAAAAATTGAAGGAAAAAGCAACAAAAATCAGAATTAGTCCCCAAAAGTGCAGCCAACCCCCCTCCACCCATGAATTCTGCCAAGCCAGCTGATTGCCAGTGTCTCCTCCCCTAGCATCCAGCACAACAGCAAATATCAGCTCCCTTTTCCCCACATCATCTCACCCAGCCCCTTGGCACCCCAGCGAGGTCAGTGCCAGAAAGAAAAGGAAAGCCTTGTGCGCTTCGCAGAGGGAAGGTGAAAGGGGAATCAAGGATTCTCCAGTGTTTGAAGAGCTTGTCTTAGACTTGGCAGACGTTGGTTGAATTCCGTCCTTTGTCACGAGCACCGTGCGGGACTTGAGGTCGGATTTCCAAAGGCTGGTGGGCACCTAAAATTGCACCCGGGTGCCTGAGTAGGGTCAGTGGCTAACGCCCGTCGATTTCAACTCCCTCTAAGGGTATCTTTGTCATTAGGAGCTGAAACACCTCTGTCCATCTGTCCCTCTGTGAGCCAGGTCCATACTGGGGTGGTAGGAGGATAGATCCATGCAAGACAGAGAGGTGCCCAGATACCATGGTGATGGAGCCAGATAGGGAGCTAGGATAGCAGTGACCTGGCAGCTGTTGTCTTTTTCCAAATGCAGTCATTTTGCTTTGGGTTGGGAGCGATCATTGCCCCATTGCCCTTGGATTGCCACGGGATTAGTTACCTAGCAAACTTACATGCCTTCAAAAACCTGCAGACTCAAGACCCAGGAAGGGAAAAGGTAGCTTTACCTCTAAGGCAGGTCTGTGAGCAGCTGGAGTCGGATGTCACCTCCTCACTCAGCATTTCAGAGCCCAGGACCCTGGTTATTCAGTCCATTGTCTCTCCCCACTGCAGTCACGTACTTCCCTGTAAATAGAATGACGTAATCCAGATGTGCTCCCCTGGCTCTGTTATGTCTGGTAACATGCCCTGCACATCATACTCTGTGCCAAACGGGGAACGTCTTTTCTGCTTATTATCTATCCTTCTGCGGGAAGGGGCTGTCTCCTGAGGCACATCTGCCAATAGAATGTAACAGGCAAGGGAAAGTTCCGGTTTCTTTTAAGACCGTGTCGGTAGAGTCAAACTTGTAGTCTCAAAGGAAAAGTCATGGAGAGAAAAAAAGATTTCATCCTAAAACAAATCTGTTTACTGGGTGAATGTTATTTTGATTGTGAAGAAATAACTGACTAGTTCTATGAATCAAGCTGATTTTACAGCTGATATTTTCACAACAGCCTAAGTGATTTAGACACTGAGTTGCCATTCAATTCCCTGAGGCAGATTCGAAAGTCTCAGCATAGGTAGCTGAGCTTGCACTTTCCCAAAAAGAACCTCCTGCTGCTCTGAAGACCCGACATCAGATAATCAGTTTGGTAATGTTTGAAAAGGTGTCAAAGTGATTTAGGTGCCTAAGTCCGTTTCTCAAAAGAGTCTTCTGCTGCTGAGCTTTAGTAACTGAGTCTCACTGAAAGTCGACAGGACTCAGGCACTTAAGTCTCTTTGGATATTCACGTCCGTGTTTTTGAAAATCGTTGCTCAGATAAAATGCAGATAGAACAAGGGGCTTTCCACATTTTGGCTGGAATTTTCAAAGCAGGGTAATGTACACAAGACACACAGTCAACTGCCACTGAATTGCTGTGAGAGCTTGGCACCTAACTCCCTTATGCTTCTTGGAAAAGCCCAGAGTACGGAAGCATTGAAGTCCAGGAACCTGAAATTAGAAAACTGCAAATAGTTCCTTTCCCAGACCCTGGAAGAAGTTTCAGAGTCAAGGTGGATCTTCAGTGCCACAGCAATGCTAACAATGAAATCTCTTGTATCAGAACTATGCGCCGTTAGCTGGTCTATTGGAGTGTTTGATCACCAGCAGCACAGGACTGCCATGTTAATTAGGTTCTGATGTAAAAATACTCTTAAACCAATCAATTTAATTGCTTGATTTAATTTAATTGCTTGATTTAATTTAAGCTCCATATGCTAATTAGCCACACCTTCTATGCTAATTAGCATATGAAGCATATGTAAAAATACTCTTAAATCAATCAATTTAATTGCTTGATTTAATTTAATTGCTTGATTTAATTTAAGCTTCATATGCTAATTAGCCACACCTTCTATGCTAATTAGCATCACCATTTTTATGCTAATTAGAAGGGCAGGGCAGGGCAGGGAGTTATGTGCCAGGGAAGGGGGGTTACCTTCGGAGTGAGAACGTCAACATGGATAGGGGAGGGGCTAGGAGCCAGGAGGAGGGAATCCCCCCTTCCAACTGCCATCCTCAACCGTCACTTGCTGGATCTCTCTTATTACTGAGCCTTGTGTAAGAATCCTCTTCCTGAAACCAATCACTGCTCTGCGTGTTACAAAATGTCCCGAGACTGATACCAGGCCCTTCAATCACCCCAGTATCCAATCCAGCCCTCTCTGAATGTTGTTTTTAAACCCCTTTGGAGGCTCTTCCGAATGCCTTTACGTCAACGTTCTTCCTGGCCGCTTAGACAACGAAAGCAAAACTCTCTGGCTCCGGTGGAATACCACTAGCCTTTTAACAGTGCCCACTGGGAAACCTGCCAAAGCTACGTGATCAAGGTGGCTGGCGTTTAAAATTGGATAGGGCAGAGCATCGGAGGATACTGTCAGCCGTGGAACTGGAGTACAGCCGGGTGGTCACTCAGGAGGCTGCCAGCACCCTGTGGGTCAGATAAATGCACAGCTCCCCAGACCCACTGGGGGAGCTCCTGGGGGGCACTGAACCCCCAGCACTTCCCCTATGGACTTGAGTCTGTCATGCTAGGGGTTCACCCCCAAGGGGCTGCAGGGGCACCAGCACAATCAGGAGAAGGTTTTCACTGTTTTTTCAAGCTCTGTTTTTCCAATTTTTTGGTTTTATAGTATTTCTGTTATTGTATACTTAGTATGACATAAAATACAAACAAAATATAAATATCACTACTTCCACCTTCAGTTAAATATCATATAAAATGAAATGAAAATCATATAAAAGATACAAATGAAATTATAAATAGAAAATAACGTAAAAAAAGAAAAAACTTAAACAAAATAAACATTTTAACATAGTTTTAATTTTTTTAGTGATAAAAATTTTGTAACAAAAAAAACACTATTCCAAACCAAAATTGTTTTCCATGTTAGAACATTCCTGTCCAATTCCAGCAATGCTCAAACCTCCTGTTTCAATGTGCCTCCGAAAACAAAATGTGGTTGAAGTTGACACAGGCTAATGGTTGTGATGCAGTCTTATATTTTGACAGGGAGTTCCCACTGTGACACTTTAGGTTAGTCTGAGCTGCTGTCTATAACAGGTCACAAGCCATCATGTGGCTTGATTTACTAATGGTGTTACAGCATGCCAGTTAATAAATCAATGTCAACATTTCCCCCCCCCCCACCTTCAGACTCCCAAGATCCTTGTGGCAAGGACAAATGGGTCTTTCCAGATGAGTTACTCACTAAAATCACTGGTTGCAAGACTGCCTGAATCCTGGGATTTCTGTGGCTGTTAAATTAAACCAATGTCTACAGTATGTTGTGGTGATGGTCAAGTCCCAGCCATCAGAAAGACAAGGTGTGTGACCCTTGATTGGGCTTGTCTGTTGGGAGAAAATGAGTGTGATCATAATAGAGCTCTTTTCAGTTCTGTATCAGTTTAACCCTGCTAAAGACAAAGTCCTGAAAGACCAAGGAATGTCCTGCTGGTTCGCTGCAGTAAATGGTCTTCCACCTCCGCAACACTAATATCAGGTTCCAGGTAAGACCCTGAGCTGACATTTTCCTGGCAAAGGACATTTTCCAACAGCCCCATTGCATCCACAGTACCATGTCAATTTGCAGGCAGTTCATGAAAATCAATTGAAATTATAAAATAAAATAAAACAAAATAAAACACGTTAAAATAATTTAATAATAATAAAACATAAAATAAGGTTAAATTACTATAAAATAATATCAGAGAAACTAAAAGGGAAATGGTATAAAACAGTAGAAAATAAAATAGCAAGTTTTCTAGAAATAGTTAAAATATAAATGAAAATAATTTAAAATGTAAAATAAAAATAGTATTTGTTAAAAAAAAAAACATGAAAAAGGGAACGTTGCATTTGAATCCTTTAAATCCTTGCACTTTGATTATAGTTGAATCGGCTTTGATAGGAATAAGACAGGGGGCCTTTCCCTTCTCCAGGACACTGTACGGCTCCAGCTCCAGGGAAGGGGACTGACTGGCTCAGGGGAGCAGGGAACGGGATAGGGGGGCTTTCCTTTCTAGGGGGCACCGGCTTCCATCCAGTTCCACGGTGGGGACTGGCTGACTCAGGAGGGTCAGAGGATCTAGCCCAGTTAACAGCCGCCCCTCACTGCTGCCCTGGATTAGGCCCGTTAGAGGAATGCAGCCTTTTCTTCCTGACCCCTGTGGTGTGTCTTGGAGCATGAGGGTGAATCCCCAATCCCAAGGACTCAGAGACAAGGGTCCAGCTCCCAAGGCTCTTTATTGCAGTCAGTCCAGAAGAAGGCTCCCATCCAGCCGCTGCCAGCTTGGGGTCCTGACTGGCTCAGGGGTCTCTAGCGATGCTAGGCAGGTCCCCGCCTCCCCAAGCACTGGAGCTCCTCCCTCATCTCCTCCATCATGACGTCCAGAAGGTCCAGCACATCGGCCAGGTCCATCCGCCTTGGGCGTGGCTTGGGCTGGAGAGGGGACAAAAATGCAGGGAAGGAGGCTGGGGTTCAGCCCCTGCAGCCCCCCCAGCCCTAGGAGTGAGCCTCTATGTGGAGGACAGATGTACAGCTTAACCCCAATATAAACAGGCTGAGTGCTGTCCAATCCGAGTACTATCATGTGGCAGGTAGTCCCACAGGTTAACCCCAATAATAAACTAATAGCAGGGAGTTTGTATTATCATTGCAGCACCTGTCACACCACTCCCCAAGGGCACTAAACTCTCCACTTTTTGACAGGTAAAGGGCATATAGCCTCATCTTCAGGCAGGGGATCCCAGGAGTTAATTCCACTTGTAAACCAGTAGCAGGGTGTCCCCAGCTACATCCCACAACCTGGACCTCCTCCATTTGGCCACGCTAATAGCTCAGTGGCAGGGAATTATGCAGGTTAGCAACACCGATAGCCCTTTGTCAGGTAGTCCCCCGGGTTAACCCCACCCATGACCTGCAGAAGAAACCCTCTAATGGCAGCGGGTACCTCAGGTTAACCCCAGTAATAATCGACAGGCAGGGAGCCACACTAATGACCAAGTTTAAGGCCTGGCAGGTCTCCAGACACCTCCTTGCTGCCCCCCAGCGGCATCTAGAACCAGGTCGCTCTCCATGCCCATGCCCATGACCTGCTTCAGACACAAACCATGGGAAGTCCCGCCTCAAGGGGTCTGACAGGCAGCAGCCTCATGGCTCTTGATTGGCTCCCTGCCCTATATCAACCCAAGGGGAATTCCAGAAAGGGGACAAGGCACAGTGCGGGTCTCCTGTAGCTGCCATGACCATTCCTGCTCCTGGCTGGGACCTCACTTCCTGACCAGGACTCTGGACCCTAGGTATCGATCCTGGCCTGGAACCTGCATACGACACCTCTGTTACGCCTAGTCTCAGGTTGGGCCCTGCTGCCCTTGTCAGGATGCTGACACCAAGTGTCAGGGAATCCAGCACGAGAACCCCTCCAAAGTCCCAGGAGTCCCACAAGTTAGCCCCACTGTCATCCCACTGGCAGGGGGTCTTGCAGACTAATCCTACTAATACTCCAGCGCCAGGAAGTCCCGCAGGCTACCCCCCTTCTAACAATCCAGTAGCAGGGAGTCCCATGGGCTCACCCAGTTAAACTCAGGCCCTGACTTACTTTCTCTGGTGAATGGCCCCACCGGGGGAGCAGGATCATGATGATCAGTATGCCCAGTGCCAGGGTGAGGGCCAGGGGCCAATAAGCCAGCCCGGGCCAACCCAGGGCCCCTGTTGCTATCTCCAGGGGAGGCTGGCATTGCGGGAGCATCTCCCATCCCACTTCGTACCACTTGGGACTCTGCCCATGGAAACAATGCGGCAGGCACAGCGCCCCTTGGTTCATGGCTCAGCCGCCCAGAACTGAGACCAGGACCTGATGTGTTGGTTCCGAGCCGGCTCCTGGAACCTCCAGTTGCTCAGTGACATGCAAATAGCAGTGACTTCATAGTCAAAGGGGATGGGGCAACTGGTCAGGGTTGAGGGGCAAAGGCAGAGCTGGGGAATGGGGAGCCCAGGGCTGCAGCTCGGAATTGAGAGACACAGGCAGAGATTGGGGTCAGGAGCCCTGGACAGGGGCAGCAGGGGGCTGCGGGTCAGGATTGAGGGGCACTGATGTCATGTCACTGTTATTCATGTTGACGAAGTTTTCTATGCAAAATGTGCCCGTCGGTACTTTGGTGCATATACATATGAACGTGTAGCCTTCTGAGTTTATACAGAGATTTCCTCACACCTTTTTCTCACTGCGAAAACCCAAGAGCCCCGTCCTCAGTGAGTTTTTTACCTCAGACTAGTTCCCACCCCTTAGCGACCCCGAGATTGAAAACAAACCAAGTCCAGCTGTCATGCTGTCTGGAATGGGTCACAACTATGAGTGCCAATCTCAGGTCAGCCTGGCAGAAATCAGGGCAGACGCCCCAAACTGGTGGTATGTTCTATAATTAGATTTCAGCAAGCCCGTAACAAATGTGCAGTCTTGGATCACTCTCCAGTGTTACCACGGAATCACAAGCAGTCCTCTTACGCTCTCCAGCGCCTCCTGCACTCAGACAAACTGGACTTTGTGATCTGGGTCGCTATATCAAATATCACATCACATTACGTCAGGCCTAACCCCAAGGAGTCAGTCACTTACTCCCAGATCAACTGGTACGCTGGATATTACCAAAGACAATTCTGGCGGCCGATTTCTCTTGTAAACTAACTAAAGATTTATTAGCTAAGAAAAAGAAATGAGACTTATTGAGAAGTTAAAGCAGGTGAAATACATTAACAGATGAATCAAAGTATTCCAGAATGATAGCAGAGATGTAGTAATGTGCTGGTTTTCCATGAGTCTCGCAGGGTTGCCCGAAACAACTTTAGGGATCTCTGGAACACTTCCTGTGAATGTCCAAAAAGTTCAGAGCTACAGGATCCTTTTTTGAATCCATATTCATAGCGCTGTTACACAGAGAGCAGGCTGACAAGTGTATTTTTATCCACCTGGGCTTCCTTTGTTGAGGGTGGGTGAGGAATCCAACCTGAATCTTTGACCTCCGTTCATTAGGCCGCTTGCTTTGAAATTAGCATTTCCTGCTGCAGCCATTAAGTCCTTCATTAACATTTCTAAGGTTTCTTTGAGGAGTACTTTTAGTTGCAGGATTATACATAATTGTTGATGTTTGTAATAGCAAACAACAATCCTTCATTAGTTTTCATGAAGGTTACACATCAAACATTTTAGCACTAACACACACTTTATCTAATCACAGGGTGTAGCAATCAACATGATGTAGCTAGGCGAAAACAATACCTATTCACACGAGTGAATTGGTCTATAAATACCAGTACACTAAACATGTCTTTGATATTCACACCCAAGTGACTTGGTCTATAGCTCTGACCTGAGCTGGCCCAGCAGGTCACACCACCTATTTTTAGCAGTGCGGAGAAGGCTGGAGGGCTGGATTCACACAGGATCTTGGGTGCTGCAATGCTCAGGATCCCAGCACCTGGCTTTGAGGCACCTAGAGAGTTCCAGGAACACCTCAAGGACCACAAAGCCTGGCGTAGGCACCTTGGCTCCCTGTGCCGATGAGAGTTGGGTGCCTCCAAGTGGGACCTGCAGACACCAACACACTAGGCAAGGAGCCGCCTGAGCCAGCCAGTGGGCGATGTAGACCAGGGTGAGTGTGCTAAGCCCTGCCCTTCTCACAGAGCACGGCGCCTAAGTCCCTGTGGCTCTGCTGGGAAATCACAGATAGGAGCCCTTAATCATATGTAAGTATTATGTGTTTTCTAATTAAAAGTGTTGTTAGTTTGTAGAAACGGATTCAAAGCATAAAGACATTAGAACTGTGGAAACCATACAAGAGATTCTGACTATGTATGAAAGAAAAATAGCAATTCTTTTAATGAAAGAGTCAGGTAATAACGTTACATGTGCCTAGTGAGACCATAGTATATGCCATGGGGAGATAGCAGGAAGAGTGGAATAAGAGTTACAGAAATTCAATTTGAATGTACATTTGAGTAAAGCAAAAATATGTTAACTCTGCATCTTAAAGTACGTTTGGATACTTGGTTCTGAAATAATGTTGACTGTAAACTTGGTTAGTTGGGGGGTTAACCTGTGGGACTCCCTGCCACTTGGTTATCCATGGAGTTAACTGGTGAGACTCCCCTCTAAATCCAGGACTCAGGCACATCATTTATGATTCTTTATTGTGACTTTTCCCCACTTGTGCTGAGTGCTGCACAGAACCAGCCCTGGCCCTGAAGATCTATGAGAGGCCAAGGGGAGGAGCTGAGGATCTGGTGATCCTGGTGAGATGCTGGGATGGGGCCCAGCCCTTCAGCTGTGACGCTCAGCCCGGTGCAGAGCAAGTGCCAGGAAGAGTTGTATTCCCCGCGCCCACTACGGCCAGGCCTTGCTTTCCCTACACAGGTCCTGCCTCAGGCTGACAGGGGAGCAGCCGGATCCGTACCCACCATGCACAAGTTCGCCGTGCTGCAGATAATGTGCCATGACCATCTTGAGGCGGTGGTAGCAGAACGCCATGCAGTATTCCTGGTGCACAACCAGGGGGCAGCCTAACCCGGTGGGGGTGGTTCACCAGGGTGTGGCACTGGAGACAGGCTCACAGCCAGGGACAGACAATATCAGGGCCTGGATCTCGGGGGTGTCGTATAGCACAGCCTGCAGGAGGCACTGGGAATTGGAGCAGGAATCGCCCTGAAGCAGGCGGCCTGTCCAGTCTGTCCAGCAACCCCAGCAGAAGCAGTTCACACACCCCGGCCCACTGGGATCAGGGCAGGCACGGGGTGCACAGGGTCTTGGGGTCCAAGCGCTAGATGAGGTGCTCGCAGCACGGGCACTGGTGAGAGATGGGGGGGGGCATTGACCACTGGAGTGTGATTGTCTATTGGCCTGAGCTCCGAGTATCCAAGAAATGGGGTTCCCAGCCCAGCCTGTCAGAGAGACACACCCTCAAACCCTACAAAGGGGACTTAAGAATTGCAGCCATTGTCAGAAGGGTAATGGCTGGGAATTTCCTCAGTTTTTGTTTGAATTTAGTATCTGTCTCTCTGTCCACATGGACATCTCTCTATGTATCCACCCGTCCATCCATCCCCATACACACCCAGCCAGGCAGCCATCCCCATGCACATCTCTATCTACCCCATCTAGCTCTTTATCTATCTATCCATCTCCATACACCCCCAACCTCTCTACATACATGTAAATGACTGATCATTATCCAATCACATCAAAGATTCTCTCTTCGAGTGATTGCTCATATGCATTCCAATGTAGGTGTGTGCGCGCCCCGTGCACAGATTCCCGGAACCTTTTTCCCTAGCAAGCCCCGCAGGGCCAGCTCAGGCGCCCCCTGGAGTGCCGCACTCATGTTGCGGTATAAAGGGCGCTGCTGGCCCCGCGGGCCCCCAGTTCCTTCTTTCCGCCTCTGACGGTTGCTGGAACTTCTGCCACTTGCTGTTGCAAGCAGCAGTCCCTAGCTATTTACATCGATTAGAAGATTAGAGATCAGTTGTTGGAAGAACTATTGTTATTCGAAGTCAAGGACAGTTAGCTGAAGCCACTGACTTTGTGTTCAAGGGCCCTTAGGGGCTTTTGATCGGAGCCATGCCGGGCTCCGTGGGCTTCAAGAGCTGTTCCCTCTGTGCAAAGCAGTTTCCTGTTAGTGACCCCCACGATCGCTGCCTCCGTTGTCTCGGAGAGCAGCACTGACGAGAGAAATGCAGGATCTGCAAGTCCTTTAAGCCCCACACCCAAAGAGAACGGGATGCGAGGCTGAAGTCACTTCTCATGGAAGCAGCACTCCGACCGGCGTCGGAGCGGTCCAGGTCACCGGCACCGAGTCTACGCTCAGTGCAGAGCGCACCGCTGGCACCGACTGCGGCACCGAAGGTTTCGGTGCCGAAGAAGACCAAGACCACCGGCACCGCTTCCAAGGACTCCTCCCGGAAGCAAGGAGAGGAGAAGGAGACACCCCAGCCACGTGCCGTGGAGGTTCCTCCGGCACCGGTGTCTCCTCGTAGGGAGCCTCCCCCGACTCTAAAAGGTGGGGGAGAGCCTCTACAAAGACCGTCGATGCCGGAGGCGTTCGATGCGGCAAGGGCCCTCATGACCTTGCCCACGCCTCCGTCCCCCCCTCGGCCGAGGGGCACGGACCGGCGTCTCGGGGCAAACCCGCGCTGGGTGGCCCCGGTGGGTGGAGGAACCAACGGTCTCAACCCTCACCCAGACGGTCACGGAGGACGGAGAGCGCATCCCCTCCGAGCTCCGACTCTAGGTCGTCGAGCGCCTCGACACCGCGGCACCGGGGGCGGTCTAGAGGCACAAAGAGCGGGCGCTCGGCTGTCAGAGTTGACTCCAGTACCACTCAGGAGTCGGACTCGAGCCCTCTCGAGAGTGGAGAGGCACGGCGCCGTAGCAAGGTTCAGGACACCCCCTCCAAGAAGGCACCGACTGTATCGGTCCCGTCCTCTGTCATGGGGGCGCCGGCACCGGGTTGGTCGATGCTGCCAGGTCCATCGGGGCAGCAGCCTTCCGTGATGTGGTTGACGCCATCCATGCCTCTGACTCCAGTGCTTTCGGCACCA
This sequence comes from Emydura macquarii macquarii, assembly GCF_026122565.2. Classification (NCBI taxonomy): domain Eukaryota; kingdom Metazoa; phylum Chordata; order Testudines; family Chelidae; genus Emydura; species Emydura macquarii. The sequence goes on along the minus strand of NW_027130435.1, from coordinate 82,615 downwards.
ACCCCACCGGTACCGCTACCGACGGCACCGCCTCTGACGGCACCGGTGACACCGGCACCGTCTTGCGCGACACCGAGCTTGGCGGCACCGCCGGCCCACGCGGCATCGGCCCACGCTGTACCGACCTACGCGGCACCAAGCCTGACAGCACCGGCCTACGCAGCACCGAGCCTGACGGCACCGGCCCACACGGCACCGAGCCTATCGGTAACGAGGCACGCACTTGTCCCGACGGCCTCGGCACCAAGCTTTGCGCTGGAAGCAGCGCAACATCCACGGTCGAGATCTTCGACGCGTAGCTGTAGAAGCCACTGCTCCCGCTCCCGTGGCGGCAAACGCAGACATAAGTGATCCGACCGCAGACGAAGAAAATCCTCTGGTTCATCTAGTCGGTCCTCACCCAGGAGGCATCGTAGGCATCGGCGCCACTCTTCCTCGTCTTCGTGAAGCCGCTCCCCGCAAAGGCATCATAAGAGACGGTCTTGAGACTCGGGGCGCCGGGATCACAAGGGGGATGCTGTGCAGTTGCCTGTACCAGGGTGGCAGCCGGGACCTTGGCACTGGCCGTACTGGGGTCCGTGGGCAGCTCAGCAGACTCAGGGCGCTGACTCGCTCCACTCTGCGGTGGTGCAGCCTCCTCCTCCACCCTCACAGTTGCCACCACCCATCCCCTCCAATGGGGACTTAGACCCCGAGGAAGGCCCATCTACAGGGCCTCTCCCCTTGTCCTCCTCTTCATCCCCTAATGAAGGCACCTCCAGGGACCATAAGATGCCCCTCTTTGATTTTAGGGCGCACCAAGAACTCCTTAAGCGTGTGGCAAATAACCTGGGGCTACCGCTTAAGGAGATGTCCGAGGAGGACGACCCATTGTTTGGCCCTTCAGGGTCCTCAGGCCCTTCACGGGTGGCCCTTCCCGTTCATGACAGGGTCATGAGTATTGCCAAGGCCCTATGGCAAACTCCTTCCTCTGTTCCCGCAACATCCAAGGGAACAGAGAGAAAATATTATGTGCCTAAGGAGAATTTTGAGTTTCTCTATAGCCACCCGGCTCCTGGGACCCTGGTAGTCGATGCGGCGAATCAAAGGGATCGCCAGGGCGGCCAGGGGTCTACCCCTAAAGATAAGGAGGGGAGGAAATTGGATTTGTTTGACCGCAAAGTGTACTCCACGGGGGCACTTCAATTGAGGGTGGCTAACCACCAGGCCCTCTTGGGCAAATATAACCAGAATCTATGGGCCTCGCTACAGCGGTTGGTTGCTGCCCTTCCCCCAGACCAGGCAGCAGACCTGGCCACGGTGACACAGGAAGGGGAGGCCGTGGCCCAGGCGGCTTTGCAGGAGGCCAGTGATACGGCCGACACCGCAAGCAGGGCTATGGCTTCGGCCATAGTTATGCGCCGCTGCTCTTGGCTGCAGGCGTCGAGGTTATCAGTGGAGGTCCAGCAGGCCATTCAGGACCTCCCCTTTGAGGGATCCGCCCTCTTCTCGGAGAGGACGGATGAGAAGTTGCATGCCCTCAAAGATTCTAGGTTCACCTTGAGGACCCTAGGGCTGTACACCCCTCAAGCAGCAAGGCACCAGTCTCGCCCTCAGCCTCAGCGCCAGCCACCTCCCCCGCCCAGGCCAGCCCCTAGACCCACTCAGCAGAGGAGGAGATGGGACCGCTTTCGAGGGCCTAACCGCCGGGATCGGCAAGGCTCCTCTGCGCGGGCGCAACAAGGAGGAAAAACCGGCGGCACGAATGGTAATAAACGCTTTTGACAGAGATTGTGAGGGTGGCGCTTTTTCCTTCCCCCTGGGTCATAATCAACCCTTCGCGAATAGGCTTCGGCCATTCTATCATGCTTGGGAGGCAATCACGATGGACCGTTGGGTCCTGGGAGTCGTCCTCAGGGGATACGCCCTGCAGTTTACGGCTTCTCCTCTGGAATCCCCTCCTACCCATCGAATATGGGGGACCCCACACACAAACAGCTCCTCCTACAGGAGGTCCACTCTCTCCTGGAGCTTGGTGCGGTAGAGGAGGTTCTGCAGACGGAAAGGGGAAGGGGTTTCTACTCTAGATACTTCCTGATCCCCAAGGCCAAAGGGGGTCTGAGACCCATCTTGGATCTCCGTTGTTTGAATAAGTATATCAGACGGACTAAGTTCTGCATGGTATCCCTTGCTTCCATAATTCCGGCCCTAGACCCAGGGGACTGGTACGCTGCCCTCGATTTAAAGGATGCTTATTTCCATATCTCCATTTTGCCGGGACATAGGAGATTCTTGAGATTCAGGGTACAGGGAGGCCACTATCAATTCACAGCACTACCCTTTGGCCTGTCCTCAGCCCCAAGAGTTTTTACTAAGTGTATGGCGGTAGTGGCAGCACACTTACGCCGTAAGGGGGTTCAGATCTTTCCCTACTTGGATGACTGGCTCATCAAGGGTAGATCGTGTGAGCAGGTGCAGCACAGCCTGGAGCTGGTCTGCACTACATGCACCTGACTGGGCCTGCTCATTAACGAACAGAAGTCCACGCTCGCCCCTGTGCAGCGTATAGACTTTATAGGGGCCTCCTTGGATGCCATACAGGCCAGAGCGTTTCTACCTCGGCCGTGTTTCGAGGCAATGGGATCCCTGATCACAGACTTACAAACGTCTCCTATGACGACAGCCAGACGCTGTTTACAGCTGTTGGGACATATGGCAGCCTCTACGTACGTGGTGAGGCTGGCCCACCTTAAGCTAAGGCCCTTACAAGCATGGCTAGCGTCTATCTATGCACCCTCTAGACACTCACTGACTAAGGTGGTCACGGTTCCCCCACAGGTGCTGTCCTCCCTCAATTGGTGGAGGGACCCGAGAGAGGTGCTCAAGGGAGTTCCGTTCAGAGACCTGACTCCATCCGTGACCCTTATCACGGACGCCTCGGATATGGGATGGGAGCCCACATCAGCGGAGGCCTGAGAACCCAAGGGTTATGGTCACTGGAGGAGAGAGCTCTACATATCAACGTCCGAGAGCTCAGAGCAGTCCGGTTGGCCTGCAAAACCTTCCTCAGGTTCCTGAGGGGTGAGGGAGTCCGGGTCCTCACAGACAATACAGCAGCCATGTTCTACATGAACAGGCAGGGGGGAGCGCGCTCCTTGGCCCTGTGCCAGGAGGCTATGGGTCTATGGGAATTTGCGGTGAGACACAATTTTCATATCTTTGCCTCCCACCTCCCGGGGATCAGAAACGACGAGGCAGACCGCTTAAGCAGGTCATTTTCTCCCCGACACGAGTGGTCACTTCACCACGAGGTAGCGACTTCAATCTTCCATGTGTGGGGCACTCCCCTTCTGGACCTCTTCGCATCCTCGCGCAACAAGAAGTGCCCGAGATACTGCTCACTCAGAGGTCGCAAGTCCGACGCGTTCTTAATAGAATGGTCGGGGTCCCTGATGTACGCCTTTCCCCCCATCCCTCTCCTCCCCCAAGTCCTTCTCAAGATCAAGAGGGACAAGGCGGAGGTCGTCTTGATTGCCCCGGCGTGGCCGAGGCAGTTCTGGTACAGTACACTGCTCGACCTATCCATTGCTACGCCGATTACACTCCCTACCCGGTACGACTTACTCTCCCAGGACCAGGGGCGCCTTCTGCACCCGGACCTGGACTCCCTCCATCTGACAGCTTGGAGACTCTCTGGCTGACGGAGGGTGAAAGGGCCTGTTCCTTGCAGGTTCAACAGATCCTACTCGGTAGTAGAAAACCCTCCACGCAGGTTACATACCGGGTGAAGTGGAGGCGCTTTACGATTTGGACAGAGACCAGGGGTGTTATTCCTACCCTGCTCGCCCATACAGGTGATTCAAGAATACCTTCTAAGTCTTAAACTCCAAGGCCTGGCCTTGGCCTCTTTGAAGGTACACCTGTCGGCTATTTCGGCTTTTCACCAGCCGATGGAGCGACGGTCGCTGTTTTCCCACCCCATGTCAGTTAGATTCCTGAAAAGGGTGGAGAGAGTGTTTCCACAGGTTCGAGACCCTGTCCCCCCCTGGGATTTAAACCTGGTCCTCACTATGTTGACAGGACCCCCCTTTGAGCCCATGGCGACATGCTCCCTGCTACTCCTCTCCTGGAAGGTAGCATTCCTGGTGGCCATCACTTCAGCCAGGAGGGTCTCTGAGTTGAGAGCACTAACTTCGGAGCCCCCCTATACTATTTTTTACAAGGATAAGGTCAGGATGAGGCCCCACCCAGCCTTCCTTCCTAAGGTGGTGTCCCAATTCCACTGTAACCAAGATATCTTCCTCCCTGTGTTTTTCCCGAAACCGCACGGTTCGGCTGAGGAATGGAGATGGCATTCGTTGGATGTCAGGCGGGCCCTGGCACACTACGTGGAGAGAACCAGACCCTTCCGCAAATCGACACAGCTATTTGTAGCAGTGGCTGATCAGATGAAAGGCTCCCCGGTCTCCACCCAGCGAATCTCCTCTTGGATCACATCATGTATTAAGCTCTGTTACTTGCAAGCGAAAGTGCCACTACCTGGAATGATAACGGCACATTCGACTAGGGCACAGGCCTCTTCGGCTGCCTTCCTGCAGAACGTGCCACTGCAGGATATCTGTAGGGCGGCCACCTGGTCGTCAGTTCATACGTTCACGACTCACTACGCCATTGTTCAACAGGCGAGAGAAGACGCAGCGGTGGGCAGGGCTGTGCTGAGCAGAGCCGCTCGTCAGTGACTCCTACCCGCCTCCAAAGGTATGGCTACTCAATCACCTAAATTGGAATCACCTAAATTGGATATGAGCAATCACTCGAAGAGAGAAAACAAAGTTACTTACCAGTAACTGTTGTTCTTCGAGATGTGTTGCTCATATCCATTCCAAACCCACCCCCCATCCCCGCTGTCGGAGTCGGCAGAAAGAAGGGACTGGGGGCCTGCTGGGCCAGCAGTGTCCTTTATACCGTGACATGAGCGCGGCACTCCAGAGGGCGCCTGAGCTGGCCCTGCAGGGCTTGCTAGGGAAAAAGGTTCCGGGAATCTGTGCACGGGGCGCGCACACACCTAAATTGGAATGGATATGAGCAACACATCTCGAAGAACAACAGTTACTGGTAAGTAACCTTGTTTTTTGGCTGTGGAATTTCCTTCATTTAAAACGTTTTATTAGAGAAAATGTTTAAGCAAAAAACAATAAAGCAGTGAAGGATCCAAGACCACTGTTCTCCCCCGTTCATTAATTACTGATTTGAGTCACTCATTCAGACACACAATTAACTTACTAGCTTCACTACAGCATAGTGGCACCAAAATTCCCCAGCCATGCCAGGGACCTCGCTACGGCAGGTGCTGCACAGACAGAGGGAGAGGAAGGCCCTGTCCTGCAGCAGCGTCTCAGTTCCCCCTCTCCAAAGCCCCAGGATCTAGCCCATGCCACCAGCCACTGCAGGGCTCCCCCTGGGAGTTAGGGTCACCGCGTCCCCCTTGCAGACCAGCTGCCGGTCAGTGATGGGGCAGGCACGTGGGTATCCCCTGCACAGACCCAAGCAACAGTAACAGAACTGGAACCTGCATTCAGGGCAGCCCACCTGGGGTCAGCCTTGCCCAGTGTGGCTCAGGAGAACATGGCACGTGGGACAGGCCCCCAGTGAAGGGCAGCCATGGACAGATGATCTCGGGGCCTGGATATCGGGGGCATCGTGCAGTGCGGCCTGCAAGGGGCATCTTGGGTCAGTGTGGGGCAAGGGGCCCCTCCAGTCTGTCAGGCAGCCCCAGCAGAAGCAGTAGAGCTCCCCCCTGGCCTCCTGGGAGCAGGGCAGGCAGGGGGTGCGCAAAGTCCCAGGGTCCAGGCGCTGGACGAGATGCTGGCAGCGCGGGCACTGGGGGATAGAAGAGGAGAGTGTTAGCTACTGAGACCCTCCCAGATCCCAGCCTGAGTTGATCCAGGCAGGGAGGGCTCAGGTCTCCCTCTCCTCCCCCAGGACTCACCTGGCAGTAGCTGCCCCTGGCCCCCTCCTGCGCCAAGATTTGGGCCTCCAGCGTGTTCCGGTCCTTGTCCGAGAACAGCCTGTGTCTGCACAGCTCCTGCCAGAGCCACGGGGCATCCGGGCAGCGCAGGCAGCGGAACGAGGTGACGCCCTGGAACCGGGGACCTGGATCAGCCACCAATTCTCCCCGGCTTTAAACTAGTTTCGATGGGGGACGGGGACCTAAGCCCGAAGGTAAGTGGGGAAGAAGGACACCATAAGGAAGCAGAAGGAGGAGGGTGCAGCAGGGGAGGCCTGCCGATTCATACTGGGAAAGTAGGCCAATCGGCTACTTATCTCAAGTGCCTGTACACAAATGCAAGAAGCCTGGGAAACAAGCTGGAGGAACTGGAAGTCCTGGCACAGTCAAGAAACTACGACATGATTGGAATAACTGAGACTTGGTGGAGTAACTCACACGACTGGAGCACTGTCATGGATGGGTATAAACTGTTCAGGAAGGACAGGCAGGGGTGAAGGGGTGGAGGAGTTGCACTGTATGTAAGAGAGCACTATGATTGCTCTGAGCTCCAGTATGAAACTGGAGATAAGTCAGTTGAGTGTCTCTGGGTTAAGCTTAGAAGCAAGAACAATAAGTGTGATGTTGTGGTGGGTGTCTGTTACAGACCACCAGATCAGGAGGATGAGGTAGATGAGACTTTCTTTACTCAACTAGGGAAAGTTTCCAGTTCACAGGACCTGATTCTCATGGGGGACTTCAATCACCCTGACATGTGCTGAAAGACCAATACAGCAGAGCACAAACAATCCAGGAAGTTTTTGGACAGTGTCACAGACAATTTCCTGGTGCAAGTGCTGGAGCAACCAACTAGGGGCCGTGCTTCTCTTGACCTGCTGCTCACAAACAGAGAAGATTTGGTAGGGGAAATAGAAGTGGGTGGCAACCTAGGCAGCAGTGACCATGAGATGGTCGAGTTCAGGATCCTGACAAAAGGAAGAAAGGAGAACAGCAGGATACGGACCATGGACTTCAGAAAAGCGGACTTTGTCTCCCTCAGGGAACTGATGGGCAGGATTCCCTGGGAGGCTAACATGAGGGGGAAAGGAATCCAAGAGAGCTGGCTGTATTTTAAAGAGTCCTTATTGAGGGCACAGGAGCAAACCATCCCGATGTGCAGAAAGAATAGCAAATATGGTAGGCGTCCAGCTTGGCTTAACAAAGATGTCCTTGGCAAACTTAAACGCAAAAAAGAAGCTTACAAGAAGTGGAAGCTTGGTCAGATGACTAGGGAGGATTATAAAAACACTGCTCGAACGTGCAGGAATGAAATCGGGAAGGCCAAAACGCAATTGGAGTTGCAGCTAGCAAGGGACGTGAAGGGGAACAAGAAGGGTTTCTACAGGCATGTTGCCAACAAGAGGAAGATTCGGGAAAGTGTGGACCCCTTAGAGAATGAGGGAGGTGACCTAGTGACGGAAGATGTGGAGGAAGCTGAGGTCCTCAATGCCTTTTTTGCCTCTGTCTTCACAGACCAGATCAGCTCCCAGACTGCTTTACTGGGTGGCACAGAATGGGAAGGAGGCGAACATCCCGCAGTGCTGAAGGAACAGGTCCAAGACTATTTAGAAGGATTGGACATACACAAGTCCATGGGGCCGGATGAAATGCACCCGAGGGTGCTGAGGGAGTTGGCTGAGGTGATTTCAGAGCCATTGGCTATTATCTTTGAAAGCTCATGGCAACAGGGGGAGGTCCCTGAGGACTGGAAAAAAGCAAATATAGTGCCCATCTTCAAAAAAGGGAGGAAAGAAGATCCAGGGAACTACAGACCGGTCAGCCTCACCTCAATCCCTGGAAAAATCATGGAGCAGGTTCTTAAGGAATCCATTTTAAGGCACTTGGAAGAGAGGAAGGTGATCAGGAACAGTCAACACGGATTCACCAAGGGAAAGTCATGCCTGACCAACCTGATTGCTTTCTATGATGAGGTGACTGGCTCTGTGGATGTAGGGAAGGCGGTGGATGTGATATACCTTGACTTTAGCAAAGCTTTTGATACCGTCTCTCACAGTATTCTTATCAGCAAGTTAAAGAAGTATGGGTTGGATGAATGGACTATAAAATGGATAGAAAACTGGCTAGAGCATAGGGCTCAACGAGTAGTGATCAATGGCTCCATGTCTAGCTGGCAGCCGGTCACAAGCGGAGTTCCCCAGGGGTCGGTCCTGGGGTCGGTTTTGTTCAACATCTTCATTAATGATCTGGAGGATGGGGTAGATTGCACCCTCAGCAAGTTTGCGGATGACACTAAGCTGGGGGGAGCGGTAGATACCCTGGAAGGTAGGGATAGGATACAGAGTGACCTAAACAAACTGGAGGATTGGGCCAAAAGAAATCTAATGAGGTTCAACAAAGAAAAGTGCAGAGTCCTCCACTTAGGAAGGAAGAATCCCATGCACAGCTATAGACTTGGGACCGACGAGCTAGGCAGCAGCTCTGCAGAAAAGGACCTGGGGGTAAGAGTGGATAAAAAGCTGGATATGAGTCAGCAGTGTGCCCTGGTTGTCAAGAAGGCTAATAGCATATTGGGCTGCATTAGGAGGGGCATTGCCAGCAGGACACGGGAAGTGATTATTCCCCTCTATTCGGCATTGGTAAGGCCGCATTTAGAATATTGTGTCCAGTTTTGGGCCCCCCACTACAAAAAGGATGTGGACAAGTTGGAGAGAGTCCAGCAGAGGGCAACCAAAATGATGAGGGGGCTGGAGCACGGGACTTATGAGGAGAGGCTGAGGGAACTGGGCTTATTTAGTCTGCAAAAGAGAAGAATGAGGGAGGATTTGATAGCGGCCTTTAACTACCTGAAAGGGGGTTCCAGGGAGGATGGGGCTAGGCTGTTCTCGGTGGTGGCAGATGACAGAACAAGGAGCAACGGTCTTAAGTTGCAGGGCGGGAGGTCTAGGTTGGACATTAGGAAAAAGTTTTTCACTAGGAGGGTGGTGAAGCAGTGGAATGGGTTACCTAGGGAGGTGGTGGAATATCCATCTTTAGAGGTTTTTAAGCTGAGGCTTGACAAAGCCCTGGCTGGGATGATATAGCTGAGGTTAGTCCTGCTTTGAGCAGGGGGTTGGACTCGATGACCTCCTGAGGTCCCTTCCAACTCTAATATTCTATGATTCTATGAATAAAGGGATCAAAGATGCAGAGAGGAAGCTAAGCAGGTGGACGTTATTCACCGAGAATAAAAGGACCATCTTTCTCCCTTCACCATGATTTTATTTTGTTTCTTTACAAATAAAACAACTAAGGACAACATTTTCTCCATGAGAACATAGCATGCAATCTAATTATGCAATAATAGAAAGAGCACAAAAAACCTGAAGTCAATGGAGTTACTGTTGAATTACACAAGTATAAAAAAATCAGAATCAATCTGTTTTAGGGATTTATGTTGCCTCCATCACCACACTATCCAAGTACTTTGCATATAAAATGAGTAGCCATAACTAAGCCCCTGATAGACTTCATGGAGTCTCTGACATTCTGCTTTGAAGATGAGAAGTTTTCTTTGCTGGCTTGTCACTGTTTAGTTTTGGGGTTTTTTTGTCTTATCTGCTGGTTTATTTCTTCCTTTGTTTCAGGTGTTTATCCCAGTGTGAATAAAATCATAATCTGTCTTTCTAATTTAAGGATTTACATAGCCACCCTCACCACATTATCTGAGCAAGTTGCCCATAAAATCAATAGCCGCAGGTTAGTCCATAGTGGAATTCATAGAGTGTCTTCTTCTATTTTGAGGTAAAACATCTACTTAGGGTCTGAGAGTCTTTGTTTGTTTGTTTGATTCTCTCTCTGTCTCTTTATTTTGTTTAATTGGCTGGTTGATTTGTTGTTTTATTCTAGATTTGGGGGAAGGTCATAATTTGGGAGGATGGAGCATGTTGGATTAGATGATGGTTTTACTTGATTGCTCATTGACAAGTAGATTCTGATTAGTATTAAGTGTGTAATGTCTGAACTGTTGTGACTGTTTACATTTTAACATGCTCGGTTTTTCTTTCCTGATTGGACACACTGAAGATTCATAACCAAACTTCTTTTATCTCCATGGGAGAACCTCAGTTGGTCTAAATTGTCTTAAATTACTATCCAAAAACTCAGTGCTGCAGAGCCGGGTGGGGGTGTTCTTTTTTGGGGGGCTGTCCCTTTAGAGCCAGAGCTGATCTCAGTGCCCCAGCATGATGCTAGTGGGGGTGAAGTTACATTGAGCAGGGTGGAGGGGTGAGTACGCAATGCTGGGGGGCACTGAACTGTAAGGAGCAGGATCGGGTGCGGCTGGCAGGGCGCATTCTTCCCCCAGCAGGCCACGCAGCTTGCAATGCCCCAAAGTGGCACACAGCGCTGAGCTAAGGGTGGGTGGCAGGAGGTGCTCCACAGGAAGTTCTCCTTGCTCAGGGTCCATGTCAATATCCCAGCTCAGCACATGGGAGCGCTGCGCTGTGGGAAACAGGGTGGAGGTGGAGGCAATGGAGGATTTAGAGTTAGTGGGGCCCTGTGTGCAGCTTCATTTTTGGGGTCCCCCCCCTCAGAACCAGGCCAAGAAAAAGAACATTCTCTCTTATCTCCCCCCGGTTTTCATTCTTTTCTTCTTCATCCTCGTCCTATATTATAAGTAATAAGAAGTACATGAAAGTAAAGTGAGGTATCTTGATTGTTTTTGTAGTCTAACCTTTTTTTTTCACAGATCACTTGAAAGTTGCTTAGGGTCTCAGTGGACCACTTAAGGATCTTCCCACGTGTTGTTTGTACCATTGGCAAACTATTGTAAAGTGCTTCGGATAAGAGCACTTTATAAAAAAACCTTAATAACCTTTCCTTGGTCCACCTGAATGGGGTTCTCGGACCACAGTTTGAGAACTTCTGATCTAGATGAAAGCTTGTATTTGCATTAGGCTAACATGAAAAATGTGCAAAAGTAAAAAGTATAGAAAAAAATGAATGGAAAAAGAGAAGTTAACTTCCTCCAAAGAAACTTATTTGATTTGAAAAAAAAAAAAAATTATTCAGATAGCGTTTTTTCTACACTTTTTCTTCACAAAATCATAAATTAAGTGATTGTAAGTAATATTTTGTAAAGAGGCACTTTCAATTGTCAATATTGCTGAACTTATCAAATATTCCTTATCATATTTCACAAAAAATTTTTACCTCATTTCAATACAGAAAAAGAACGTTCATCAGAAGCATTGTTAAAAATATTTTCAGATTTTCCAATTTTCAGCGTTGTTAAAAATATTTTCAGAATGGTTTCTACACATGGAAAGTTTGCCTGCAAACCATCATGTACAAGTCTATATGAATCAACTGGTAATCTCAAAGCACAGACCACATCATTTTTGATAAAATGAATGAAATGTTTCACTTCATCTTCAAAAAGATTTGTGTCTATGTCCTTTCAGTAGCATTCACTTAATTTCTTACTGTAGTGACTTTTAGCATTTTCGTCCATACTTATGTCAAAAACCATGCAAAATAAATCAACAGTTTTCTTTAGAGATTCACCACTACTCTGCAATTGCGCTGTTAGACCCTGTCTGTACTTACCTTCGGGATTCGGAGGCAGTCGACAGGAGTTACACAAGCTACGCAAAAAACTTGCGTAACTCCCGTCGATTTCTGGGCTTCTCTTCTGCGCGCCGTCTTCACTGCACTGCGCCGATGGGAACGGTCTCAACGATGATCTTCTCTTTCCCTTTTAAATTGATTTCATTGTCTCTAGTTTCATCAAAAAATAACTTCCTTATTTTTTTACACTTCTCATCAGATATTTCAGAGGAAGCTATATTTTCTGTTAATGTTAGTGCCTCTGCTTCCACCAAGCTATAGTCATTTTGAACTTCCATGACAAAACTTTTAACTGAGGCTAGCAGCTGGGCAACATTCAATAAATTTATATCAACCTTTTGCATCAATTTGCTGATGGCATTAATTCTCGGAAGTAAATGGTTCCACAAAAGAGTAAAAACAGCAACATCGTATTTTTCAAACTTTTCTGCTCAGGATTTTGCACCCGTTTTTTCAGAATTTGACGTGGCTATGTCTAATAAGGTTTTCTTTGTATCATCATAGCTCATTTTCAAAGCCAAAACAGCATCTGCAGAAGTAGACCTCCTAATGTCACAAATTCTTATGACTGTCAAATGTTTTTCATTTGCCTGCTCCAAGCGTGATTGTAGCATACTCCACCGATGTATGGAAACCGAAAAAAAGGCATACACAAAGTCAAAAAATGTGTAGCTCCCTCAGAAGATTCAGCTGCAGCATTGCAGATTAAATGTAAGGAATGTCTGGAACACGGTATGAATAAAGTGTAGGGGCTTGTATTGTTGTCTGCAGACCTGAATATTTTCCTGCCATATTTGGAGCGTTATCAAAGCTCTGCCCACGACAATTTTTGATGTCCAAACCTAAATTTGAAATGATTCCCAAAACAGTTGTCTCTAAACATTCAGAAGTGTGGGATTTTAGTGGGACAAAACAAAAAAATCGCTCTACAACTTCATCGTTGCCAGTCACATATCTTAAAATTAATGTTAATTGGTCTACATTAAGGTACAGAGAATCCACCAGCAAGTGAGCCGTGCCCCATGCCACAGAGGAAGGCGAAACCCCCCCCCCCGAGCCTCTGCCAATCTGTCTTGGGGGAAAATTCTTTCCTGACCCCAAATATGGCAATCAGCTAACCCCTGAGATTGTGGACAAGACTCACCAGACAGACACCCAAGAAAGAATTCTCTGTAGTAACTCAGAACCCCCCATCTAACATCCCTTCACAGACCATTGGCATATGTACCCCCAGTAGTCAAAGATCAGTCAATTGCCAAACTAGGCTGTCCCATCATACCATCCCCTCCATATATTTATCAAGATCAGTTCTGAAGCCAGCTGGTTTTTTTTCCCCACTACTCCCCTTGGAAGGCTATTCCAGAACTTCACTCCGCTGATGGTTAGAAACCTGCGTCTAATTTCAAGTCTAAACTTCCTGATGGCCAGTTTATATCCATGAGTTTGCATGTCCACATTGGCACTGAACTTAAATAATTCCTCTCCCTCCCTGGTATTTATCCCTCTGATGAATTTAGAGAGAGCAATCATATCTCCCCTCAATCTTCTTTTGGTTAGGCTAAACAAGCCAAGCGCTTTGAGTCTCCTCTCATAAGGCAGGTTTTCCATTCTGCAGATCATCCTTCTCTGCACCTGTTCCAGTCTGAATTCATCTTTCTTAAACATGGGGGACCAGAACTGCACACAGTATTCCAGATGAGGTCCGACCAGCGCCTTGTATAACGGTACTAGCACCTCCCTATCTTTACTGGAAACACCTTGTCTGATGCATCCAAGGACTGCATTAGCTTTTTTCACAGCCACGTCACATTGGCAGCTCATTGTCATCCTGTGATATCCCAGTCTTTCTCTGTATTGGCAACACCTCCCAACTTTGTGTCATCCACAAACTTTATTAGCACATTCCCACTTTTTGTGCCAAGGTCAGTAATAGACAGGTTAAATACGATTGGTCCCAAGACCGATCCCTGAGGAGCTCCACTAGTAACCTCCCTCATTGGTCTGAATACTGATGCGTGAGAGACCCAGCTCTTTACCTCTCTGCACTGTGAAATTCCCCTTTGCACAGAATCTGCCTCTGTTAACATTTACTTTCTAATACAAGATCCAGCTCTTTGCCCAGTTACGTTTCCGTTGAGCTGATAATGGAGGAAAGGTTTATTTCCTCTCCAGGGTCGTATGGCAACAAACATAGATTGCACATTGGGGAGAATATAGGCTTCATTCCCATTTCTACTGAAAATTGAATATTTATTCTGTTGAATAAATTATTTTCTGTATGTACAGCCTGACATTCAGAGGTGCAGAACAATGAATCAAAGTGCAACTGAAGTAGATTTCAAAAAGCACTTAAGTGACTTCGGAACAAAAGTCCCATTAATTTACTCTCTTGTCCTTTTCAAAATCATGTCACCGTGACTAGAGAATGTTTGCTGGGCACATTCATTTCTTCTTCTTCTTCTTCTTCTTCTTCTTCTTCAGAAATACTACTGATTTTCATAGGGATGAATCCAATAAGATACTATAGATATTAGATTGCATTTTAACAAAACAGACTGAAACAACAGACAGAAATTAAGAGACAAAGATATAATTTACCAGATCCCCAGTATTGGTAAATCATCCGTAGTTCTCTTGGTGTCAAGGAGCCAGATCTCCCGCTGGTGTAAATCTGCTGTGGCTCTATAAAGCCACTGGTATGAAGCAAGGTATTAAGCAGCCTGAGGTCTCTGCATACCGAACTCCACACCTAGTTTAAAACTGTTTTATGTTGGACAGTGAATGTGTGAGGTCTCTCCTGCCCTGTCTCTCCCACTTCCTAGATACAGTTCACCAGAAAGCAAAAGTCCAGAGCCCAATCTGCAGGCAAAGCAATGGTTTTATTTGGGACTAAAGAAGCAAGCATAAAACCATAGACCTTCACACCGGTCGGGCTTCCTTTCCCATAACCATATCTCTATATGCCGATAGAGTTTCCTCCCCGCCCCCGCGGCACCATGACCATTTCCTCTTGTCTTTAAACAGATATTGAACTTTATAAAACATTGAGGGACCCAAAGGATTAAATGCTTAATAACAAAGCCAAGGAACACTAGCTGTCTGTGTCTAGCAGAAAGGGTTTATAATATTTGCAACTTTGAATGAAAAATTCCAACGCACCAGTAGTGGAATATCCATTTTAAACATAGAAAATAGGGTTCCAGAAACCAGAAGTCATGTCCTGTTTTGGAGGGTCTTGAGTCTGGGGGCTTTTGTACCTCATGGGAGAGGTAGGGAATGAGGTTACATTTTGGCCATGGTCACCTTATGGCCCTTTAGTATTTCATTCTCACACCTCCCTTTGTCTCTCTGCTCCTCCCAATCGGTTCTTGACCTTGCTCTGGTGTCGGTCTTGAAGAGGAGTCAGAATTTTCCTTCATTTGTACATTCATAAATCAACCCCCCACTACACCTCAAAACATTTTATCTACATCCCTTATCTCTTCTCACAGTAATAAAGAATAGTCATCTTGTTGTGGTGAGGCAAGAGCAACGCACAATGTCTTTGTTTACATGTGTAGCTTGAAGACCTGAGTTTTCAGGAGGGCAAGCAGGCCAAAAAGCAGGCCCAGAATACCATCTCAGGCAGATACACAGGCCTAAAATACTTATACAATCCTAAACTTTATACTGCTAATCCTAACACTGACTGTGTTATGTGCACTCTTTCGGCCTATATATGGATCCAAATTAATACATACAAAGTTATTTGAGATCTTTGTGGATCACGGATGCAGATGAAGAAAACTGCTCAATTCTACTATTGTCTCTGTGATAGAAACATGAAAATTGCCATAGTGAATCCAGCATGAGGGCCATATATAGTCCAGTGTCCTGTTCCAGACAGTGACCAGAACCAAATGTTCAGAGGAAGTTTCACAGTAGACAGATGTGGGATAATCGGCCCCCACAGTAGAATTGCTTATAGTTATATATTGGCTTAATCCCTGAAACATGATGTTTAATATCCCTTCAAAATATATCATCATAATTCATTATAATAACCCTGAATATTTTTCTTATCTTAACCTTTAAATGAATTTTGATACATTTTTGGTCTCAATGTCTTTCAAGTGGCAAGAAATGCCACAATCTGATTACGTGTCTTCTTCATGCCATGAGCACATGCGTAGAACACCCTCCCAATACTAGTTCACCAAAACCATCATGCTCACCTTATGATAATCATATAGAGGCGGCCTTTGCTGAATGGGCTTTTTCATTTGTCTGTTGTGTTTATGTGAATCTCTTCTTTTCTATAGACATGATACTGCACAAACTTGTGTTTAGATTAAATGAACATTTTCCTACAGCCTGTCTGCGGTCAGAACTCCAGTGGATGCTTACAAGACTTCAATGTATAGACAATCTGCATTATTAAGCCTAATCAACAATATGCATCATCCCGATCCTGCAGACAGGTTCATATTCATGCTAGTAATTTGTACTCGCAACACTTAATTTCAATAAGGTTATTCATGTGTTCAACCTAGTCGTAGGAGTGAAGCTTTTGCTGGATGGGCACTATTTGCCTATTTATATGATCATTTGTATTCTCATTAAACCTGTCAAATTGAAAAGTGAGATCTACAAGATGTTAATTAGGACTGAAATTTCACAGGGTTCCAAATTCTGGACACTGACAAAGAGACAGGAGCATATCTTGAATAATGTGGAAAAGGAAAAAGTAAAGATGGATGCTTGGAGTTACACTGACAGACCATGCTTAGAATGAATGAACTAAGGGAAATGTGAAGGTGGTACCAGTTATAGAAAGGCTGAGGGAATCCAGTCATAGATGGTTTGACCATGTGAAAAGGATATAGGAAGAACAGATACAAAACGGGCAGTTTCTCCTAGAACTGGAGGGTAAGAGAAGGGATGGGAGACCCAAACTAGATTGACGAGTGTCATACTACAAGATCTGATTCACTGCAGTGTCTCTGAGGAATTGCATTCAAGACAGACTGGAAGGGATAAGGACAAAAAGAGCCAACTCCATATAGGTGGAAGTGAGGTGAGAGGAAGATCTGAGTTGAGTAAGTGCAGCAAGGGGTTGAGACATTATATTGCAGGAGTGTTGCTGTGACTGATAGGACAGTGTCCTGTAATATACATGACAAACCTGATGGAATTAAGTTTCACATCTTTGGAGTTCATTGTATTAAAAATTCAGATGTTTATGTACTGCTGTAGGATGGGATATACTGGGGACTTGAAAGGACTTTGGGCATAATACGTGTGAAGTGGATTTTCAAGGACATTGGTGGGGGTGAAGATGATGCAAATGACCCAACTGTACCCCATCCTTTTGGAGCTTCACTTTAGGCAGAGACCCCAGGTCTGGCTGATTTCCTAGTCAAATAATCAGAACCTAACTGATCGACAACTAGCTAAGAGCACAACAACTAACAGCAAAAACAAATTATTAAATATATCGGAAGCAGGAAGCCTGAGAAACAATCAGTGGGGTCATTGGATGATCAAGGTGCTAAGGGGGCACTCAAGGAAGACATTGCTGTTGCATAGAAGCTAAAAGAATTCTTTGCATTGCTCTTCACTGCAGGAGGTGGGAGGGAGAGTCCTTCAACTTAGGGGACAAATCAGAGGAACCAGACTGACAAATCATAGAGAGGGTGTTTACTCCACTTTCCCATTCCCAGCCTGTATTCATTTATTAGTGACGTTTAAATCTAGCTGGCCATGCTGCTGTCTTGTGGTAATTATAAATTATGGCTGGGAGCTTCAAAGGAGTGTAGAGGAGATTAAATCATTTGCCATTAAGGTATCTAGCTCCTCCGGCTGTTTTGAAAACCTGAGCCTAAATACATGCCTTTTTCATTGACTGTTGCTGAGATTGGGTACCTAAATCCTGTGATAATCCAACCCTCCTTGCTCTCATTCTTACTCCCTACAGAGCATTGTTGAAGAGTTGACCCAGCCCAGGTTTAGTGGTAGCTCATTACAGAGAGTGAACTTCAGGGATCTTATCCCAGGGGGAATAAAACAGCATTTAGACAATTCTCAGGAAATCAGCTCTTCATCTTGGAGTCAGACGAGGAAGGCACTTTGTGCCACTCCGACAGAGAGCACGACACATGTCGAGTGGTTTCACTGCTGCGGGTCAAAGGTCCAAGGGTCACATCCAGAGACCTACTGGATGTCCTGAGATGCTGGATTCCAGACACAGACAGACAGACTAGATAGCCAAATCCATACGCAGGTCAGTAAACTAAGAAAACAGAGAAAATCGCAGGTCAGAATGATCTCGTCATATTTATGATCTATGTTTAAAAGGCAGGTGAGTTGATTCATAATTTTATTCCTTTTTAATCTTTATTTGCTTTCAGTTTCAAAGGCCCAGATTCGGCCCCACTGATCTAGGGGTGGGTCTCTCTGCAGAGTCCCACTGACTTCTGTTCCCCCAGAGGCAGTCACAGCTCACGGGACAGCGCTGAAAACCCAGCTCTGCTGAAGCACACAACTCTCTTGCTCACTCACGCTCCCTCTCTCATGACAGCACTGAAACACAGGAGATCAGCTGTTGCACGCTAGCAGTGATTTCTATGTGTGCTCTGGGTGTGTGTGGGGGGATGGTGAGGTTAGGGGCAGGGCATTCCCTGGAGAAGGTGATTAGCCTGGAACTCACTTTGCAAAGAATCTGCCTGGCTTGACATTCACGTTGTAGTGCAAGATCTGTTTGCCTGGGCATTTGTGTGATGAGCTGATAAGGGAGAAAAGATTTAGTTTCTCCCTGGGAGACATACGGGATTAAATATAGATTTGACATTGGACAGAACACCGGCTTCATCCCCATTTCTATGAAAAATCAATGTAAAAATAGCCGCTCACTTCCAGGAGGGCAGGATAGGTTCTCTTATGTATGAGCAGCAGGATATTCTGACTTGGGAGACACTCAGTCAAAAGTCCCAGGGCTCAGATTTTCAAAGGGACTTCAGTGATTTTTAGGCACAACAGCCCCGTTAACTTTCATGCAGACCCTTCGTTTTAAAATCATGTCAGCATGCCCAGGGACAGTTTGCTGGACACATTCATTGATGATGATGATGATGATGAAGTCTCTCAGTATTACCTAAGGTGGATTTTTTACAAAGAAACAGCTGTCACACCGTACTGAATCATGGCGTTTTAGCAGAACAGCGAGATCACGGTGTGTCTGGGGGCCCACAACTTAAAAAAACGGGAACAGAGACAAGTGATCCCCGTGCGCCGCCAGATCCCCCACCCGCGACACAACAAAAAAACTTGAAACAATGACATCACACTGCTGCAGGTACCGCCCCCTCTCCATCACCCCGCCCCCTGTGACCTCACACTGCTGCAGGCACCGCCTCCTCCCCGTCATCCCACCCCCTGTGACCTCATACTGCTGCAGGCACCGCCTCCTCCCCGTCATCCCACCCCCTGTGACCTCATACTGCTGCAGGTACTGCCCCATCCCATTCCCCGCCCCCAGTGACATCCTGGCCATGGGTTGGTTGTATTTTCTCTCTCCTGGGATTGGGACGTCTCTGCCCAGCATCGATTCCGACCTTTATCCTGCCCTTGGTGCTTGTGTCTTCTCCTGTGCACAGCTGGAGAAAAAGGCAAAGCTCAACGAAAACGTCAGCCTCATCAGCCTGCCCCCAGCCTGTCACCGAGTGCGTCCAAGGGCCAAGTGCAGCGTCGCCGGCTGGGGCCAGACTAGCCCACACTTTAAGCTGCCTTCGGATACGCTGCGGGAGGTGGATGTGATGGTGATGTCGGATACCAATTGTACATATCTTCATTATAACCCCTCCACGATGCTGTGTGCGGGGGACCCAAAGACAGGCAAAAACCCTTTCAAGGTGATTCTCCTCCTGGTTTCAAGCCCCTTTGACCAATGGTTGTGATTTACGAGTCTGTCGGGGTCGCAGTCAGGTCACAAAGCACAGATCAAAGTTCAGGCCCCTCCCTGTGCTCGGTGCTGTACAAAAGAATGGGAAAATAGCTGCTCTTTTGCCAGGGGAGGCTTAGAATGGGCAAATGTGATGCTGAGACTGGCTGAGCTGGCGGGGATGGTGCTGAGACTTGTTCTTTATCTGTTTCTAGGTTCATTTCTCAGGGCGACTGGGGGCCCCCTGGTGTGCAGGGGAACGGCCCACGGCATCGTCTCTGTGGTACGCAGTAATGGAACCCCCCCCCCGCCCCCGCGGTGTACACAAAGTCTCCACCTTCATCCCCTGGATTGAAAAGACGATGAAGAAGCTGCAGCCCTGAGCCCTGCCAGTAATCGCTGAAGGGGCCGGAGCTGCGCCGTGTCTGTCCTTTGGCGAGGCCCAGCCATGGGGCCTGCTTTGCTGAGAGGCTCAGTCCCCTCCCACCTTTCGCTTCACTCAGGCAGTGCCCAAACCATGAACCTCAAGGCAGGGAGCCTAGGGGAGTTAGGAGCCAGGTTCAAGGCCCATCTGCTCCCTTGGAAATCCCAGCCCGCAGCCTGTCCCTTCGCTAGGCAAACAGCTGGCTTATTTCCCTGGAGGTGAGGGACAGAGCCCAGCACTGGGGAAGACGCGGGGGTTTGTAGCTCTCCCCGTGTCAGCCGGTCGAGGGGCTGTTCATGGGAGATCGTCGTCCATCCCTGCCCTGCTAACTCATGTGAAAATCCCGTTCTCACCGGGCCTGTCCCATGTGATAGTCACCCCGGGGTGGCCCCTCCTGCTGCAAACACCCTGTCCCAGCGCCGGCCAGGCCAGCAGGCATTCACTCGTGGGAAGGGAACTCCACAAAGGCTGCACTGAGGGCAGATCAGTCGACAGCGCTGATCTTCTCCATCCCGCCTCCCCTTCCCCGTGCTGCTGAGTGGCCTAGTGCATCTCGCTCGCTGGTTTGGAGACAGGAATGAATAAAAATGAAGTTAACAAAACAAGCAAGATTCCGGGAATGAGCGACCGACCCGAGCCGTGAATCCAGCGCAGCCGCTGCATCCGCCGGGCGTGGGGGGAATCGACTCCACAGACAAAGGCTGGGCTGGTGCATAATGCGCTAGGCTGGGCCCTGGGAACGGGGAGCCGGGGGGTGGCAGCAGAGAATGAATCCGTACGGGGCTGGAGGAGTCCCTGCTGGCCAGGGCTGAGCTGCAAAGGGAACCACAAGGAGAAAAGCTGCCTGGGCAAGCGGCTGGTCTGGAGCAGTCTATTAATTTCACGAGGCGCTGGTGTGGGGTTTCCTCGCTGGTCTGCTCTGGTGCAAACCTCTCTCCCCACTGAAGCGCCTGGCCCCCAGCAGAGCCCACGAGGTGGGAACAGACCCTGACTGCAGCTGGAAAAGGTGCTGGAGGGGGGAACTGGCTGGCTCACAGGGTGGGGAATGGGACATGGGGCCTTTCCAACTCTGGGACGTGGTTTCTAGCTGCAGGGATTACTGCCTATGTCTAAGGGCGCTGGGAGGGGAGCGGGGACTAGTGGTTAGAGCATGGGAGATCCAGGACTCCTGGGTTCTGCCCCTGGCTCTGGGAGGATGGGAGGGGAGTAGGCTCCAGTGGGTAGAGTGGGCAACAGGGAGCCAGAACCCAGGAGTCCTGAGAGGGGAGTGGGATGTGAGGGGTTAAATGGGAGGGGGGCTGGAAGTCTGGACTCCTCAGTTTGTGCCCGATCTCTGGGAGGGGAGAGGGTGTCTAGTGGTTAGAGCATGGGGGCGCCAGGACTCCTGGATTCTCTCCCTGGCTCTGGGAGGGAATTGGGCTGGGACGGTTCTTGGGGTTCCCAGGGCTGTGAGTGACCTTGTTACATCCAGGTGAACAGCAGCTGCCCTCAAGCCCGCTTGCCCCGCTCCCCTCTGACACCCCGTCCCTGGCGCCGGCTACTCACAGAAACCCCACCTCCTCGGCCCCCACGGGAGGCGTCTGTCTCTGCTTTCCCCAACCCTCGTGTCCCCAATCACACACCGCCAGCTAGGGACGATGTTTCCTGATAGTTCCACAAGACGCCCCCCCAAATTCGGCCGTTGCTGGCTGGCCCGGCAAGATCGGGGCTTCCCTGAAACCCCCCATGCACCAAGACGTCTCCTTGAGGGTCCGCCTCCGCTCTGGGTTATACCACATCCACCGTCCATCTCCTCCCTTGGCTGGCTCTGGGATGGGGCAAGGGTGGCCAACCGGCCCTTGCAGCGTGGAGATGGGGGTGCCGACCCCAGGGGGGGGCTGGCCAAAATGGGGCCGACGCCTGAAATCAGCGGCATGTCCTGTGATCCAATTTCCCCCCTCCCGCACCGAGTGTGAATGCCTGCGGCCCTCCACCCGCCTTCCCACGGCATCCTCCATGGTCCCCTTAAGCTCTCTGCTCTTTCTCACCCTCAGACTTGGTGATACAGTCACTGATCCCCCAAACAACCCCCCCCGGCCAGGGTGCTTCCCCCCCCGAGATCAGTCCCTCACCCCGGATTGGCTGCCGCCTAGATTGGACACAAAAGATTGCACCGGAGCCAATCCGGGGGAAAAGATCTCTGGCATCCGTGCTGCGTTTCCAGCCCGTTCAGATGCCAAACCGCACGGAAGACAAAAACTTGTCCCGGGGCTTCGTCGTCTTTCCTTCATTCAGACTCCCCGGACCACATTTCCTCACATAGCGCATGCCCGTCGCCAGCCCTTCATCGTGAGATGCGCAGCGGTCGGATTTTGATGGTCCTTCCAGCAGGCAGTGGATTCGTAGAAGATGAGGGTTGGAAAGGACCACAGGAGTATCTAGTCCAACCCTTGTTCAGAGCAGGAATAACCTCAGTTAAATCATCCCAGCCAGGGCTTTGTCAAGCCACAGTTTAAAAACCTCTAAAGATGGAGATTCCACCACCTCCCTAGGTAACCCATTCCAGTGCTTCACCACCCTCCTAGGGAAATTTTTTTTCCCTAATATCCAACCTAGACCTCCCCTAGTGCAACTTGAGACCATTGTTCCTTGTTCTGTCATCTGCCACCACTGAGAACAGCCTAGCTCCATCCTCCCTGGAACCTCCTTTCAGGTAGTTGAAGGTTGCTATCAAATCCCCCCTCACTCTTCTCTTCTGCTGACTGAACAAACCTAGTTTCCTCAGCCTTTCCTCATATGTCTTGTGCTCCAGCCCCCTAATCATTTTTGTTGCCCTCTGCTGGACTCTCTCCAACTTGTCCACATCCTTTTTGTAGTGGGGGGCCCAAAACTGGACACAATATTCTAAATGCGGCCTCACCAATGCCGAATAGAGGGGAATAATCACTTCCCGCGATCTGCTGGCAATGCTCCTACTAATGCAGCCTGTAGGAAGCTGCTGTGGCCTCCCATGGAGCCAGAGCCTGAGGAAGGACACGAGCGCTCTGATTGGCCCAACTCACACCCTGCCCCAAAGTCTGCCCGGCAACAAGGGACCCGGGCCGTGATAGGGCCACCCGGCCAGGCCAATTGGCAGCCACGGGGCAGAGCCCCAACAGGAAGGGGAAGTACAAAAGCCTGGTCCCTGAGCTCAGTAGGGCTCAGACTGTTGCTAGAGGCAGATGTGCTGCCCCGCCAGCAGAGGCCTAGGCCAGAGCCTAGCCGCCGCCGATGAACCCCAGCCCCACCCGGGCCTGGGGATTGGATAGGGCCCTCGAGGAGCTGGACTAGGCAACCCGGCCAGGACGACTGGGCCGAGTTACCCTGACCCCGAGCCCGGGGCCGTGCTCTGGAACCGCCAGACTGGGCTGAGACCCCAGAGCGGCCCGAGTGGCGGGCACCCCCGGAGGCCGGGCCGGATTTGGAGGAACTGCCGGCCGCCGAGCCCCTCCCTGCAGCGGGGCAGGACTTGGAGGAGCTGCCCGAGGCTGAGCCTCTCCCCACATCCAACGACCTTGAGGAGCTGCCCCCTGAAGAGGAGCTTCCCGCCTTACCCCTGGTCGACGAGGAAGGACTGACTGCGCTACCCCTGGCGGACCACTTTCGCGGCATGGAGGAGGCAGGTACTAGGGTCAGTGGGGAGGAAGTAGCCCAGGGACAACCACGGTCTGTGGCTGAAGCCACATTCTAGTCGGTGTGTTGCGGCGGGAGCCCCGCCGACACAGTGGCAGCCGCTTCTGCCACTGCTAGGGCCCTGGGCTGGGATGCAGTGGAGACGGGTGGGCCTGCGTCCCCCTCCCCTTCCCCTTTTCCCTAGCCACCCCAGGAGAATTGCTCTCCTGACACCGCCTGCAGCCGTTGCCGCCGTCTGCTCACCCTGCCTAGGGGTTGGAGCAATAGACTCCTTGTTCACTCGCCCTGCCTGAGGGCCTGAGCGATCTGCCCCTGCTCGCCCTGCCTAGGGGTTGGAGCAATAGACTCCTTGTTTGCTCGCCCTGCCTGAGGGCCTGAGCGATCTGCCTCTGCTCGCCCTGCCTAGGGGCTGGAGCAATAGACTCCTTGTTCGCTCGCCCTGCCTGAGGGCCTGAGCAATCTGCCTCTGCTCACCCCTGCCTAGGGGTTGGAGCAACTGACTCTTTGCTCGCCCGCCCTGACTGAGGGCCTGAGCGAGTAACTGCTGCTCACCCTGCCTAAGGGTGGACTATTAGGACTACTCACTCGCCAAGCGCGAGCTATTCCCTGTTTGTAGGAAGCCGCTGTGGCCTCCCACGAAACCAACACGCCTACACAGCTCAATGTGCTATTAGCCTTCTTGACAACCAGGGCACACTGCTGACTCATATCCAGCTTCTTATCTACTGTTACCCCCAGGTCCTTTTCTGCCTAATCCTTCAATTTGTCTAGGTCACACTGTATCCTATCCCTACCTTCCAGGGTATCTACCACTCTCCCAAGCTTAGTGTCATCTGCAAACTTGCTGAGGATGCAATCCATCCCACGTAGTCCTGGTTGAGAACCACTGCTCTATGTGCAGCTCCGAGTGTGTATTTCGTCCTGTTATGTGTCGTGGTCTGCAGAAACGCAGACATCTGCTAGGTTACTCAGTTCTGCTCATCTCTGCCAGCCGGAAAATATCGTGCCACCGGGGTCAGAATAGCCACGTGAGCAACTCCAGCTAGGCTGAGCCTGTAGCACAGTGGTCATGCAACTCGAATTGCACCGGGCCTCCAACAGGAAACACTTTACAACACCCGCAGCACATTTCCCACGTCTTTGTCGACTTCAAGAAGGTGTTGACAGAGCCTGGCACGAAGCTCTCCTGGCAATCATGAAGTAGACCAGCATTGGTCGTCAGCTTATTTTTACCATTAAACGACCGTGTGCCCAGGCTGGTAGTGCAGCCTTGTCTGTGGCACAAGAGGGGAATGGTTTTACAGCACGGTTGGAGTCTGGCAAAGCTGCCTCCATTTGCCCACGTTGTTTGCCGTCTATGTGGAGCGTGTAACAATGGATGCCCTGGAGAAGATCACATTTGCAGCATCGTTATTGCGGGGCGAACAGGCTCAAAGCTTTGATTGGCTGATGACACTGATTACCGGGCAGGCCGGGACGAGGAATTTGTGAACCTGGCAAAATGATTGGCTGAAACCTCGGCAAAGCAGGGCCTGGAAACGGATGCAGAGAAAGCCGGGCTGAGACAAGTCGATGTGCTGGGATCAACCCACGCATGACGAGCTGGAGCCAGTGGAACAGGGCAAGGAGCTGGGGGCAGTCCCCACCGACAATGGGTTGAAGGCAGAAAGTCCGGCAAGAAAGGCACAAACAGCAGCAGGGCAGGTGAAGCTAAAGCCGGTTACAGCAGGTGCTGGTGGTCTCCGGTTTTCGGTCTGCGTGCGAGACATGGACCTACTGGCATAACTGGAACGGCCAATACGGGCCGTGGAGCTGAGCTACATCCGGAAAATCCCAGCATCTCCCACCTCGGCCAGGTTCAAAATGAGGGGGTTTGGAACAGCATCGCCCCATGGACTGGAGCGCAGGAAGACGTCCCGACAAGCGCGAAGGAGCGGCCGTGGTCTGACCATGTAACGAGATCATCCGGCCTCTCCAAGCTCATCCGCCCAGGGGCAGGCGAGGGAGGAGACGAGAGACAGGCAGAAGCAGGGTGAGGACATGCAACAGGGGCCAGGAATGGACATCGCAGAGACTCGGGGGACTGGGGGAATGAAAGGGGAGGTTGGGGGAATGAAAGGGGAGGTTGGTGAATTAAAGGGGAGGCTGGAGGTTTTTCAGGGAGTTCAGTGGGATGAGAGGGGATGCTGGGAGGCTGGCAGGAATTAAAGGGGCGTGCGGGGAGAGTTACAGCACTGCAGGATGGTGCGGGTGTGGTGAGGAGGCCTGGGTTTGTGGTGATCACTGAGGCAGGACTGTGAGCAGGCCTAGTGGTTAGAGCAGGGTTGGGTTGGGAGCCAGGACACCTGGGTTCTCTCTGTATCTGCTGTGTCATTTCCTGGCAGCCAGGATTCCTGGATTATATCCCAGTCTCTGGGAGGGGAGTGGGGTCTAGTGGTTAGAGCCAGGAAGGTGGGGGCCAGGACACCTGGGTTCTCTCTGCATCTCTGCTGTGTCATTTCCCCTCTGGCACTACATGGGCACAGCTCCTGGCCCTACAGCCTCACACATGCTGCCACATCCCCTTTGCGTGGTCACAGTCTTTCCGGGGCGCTTCTCAGAAACCCTCCTGCTGCAGTCGCTGTGATGGGGGCCGGTGGCAGCTCTGCCCAGCCCTGCCCCTGCATACGGCTGGGCCGCGGTGAAAAAAATCAAAGAGCTGCATTCTTGCCTGCCACCGATATCCGGGGCTGTCACCCACAGCCCCAGGCACGGAGAGATGGGCAGGGAGCTGAGAGAGACTGGGTGTAGGTGAGGAAGGCCCCCAGATGTGCCCAGCCATGAGCCGGCTCTCTTGATCCTGTTAGACACGTCCCCACCGGGGTCTTCTCCATCCAGGGGTGCTTCATCTCTCGCTGTGCAGTGACCCAGCTGTGCATCATCCATCCAGCTGTGCTGTAGCACCAGCTGTGCAGGACCTGCCCATCCTGCCCCCCCAAGCTCGTGTGGTCGGCTGTGGCTGGAAAATGAGAGGCCTGAGCCCTGCATTGGGAGGAGCGTGTGGGTGACCCTGAGGTTTCCTGCCCACCAGCTCCCACCCAGCTCAGTCTATAAATCACCCCAGCCCCAGACAGAGGCATTATCCCTGCACTGACTCTGAGCATGCAGATCTACGTTTGGCTGCTGCTCCCCGCGGCCCTTCTCCTGCCCCCCGGGTTTTGGTCTGGTGAGTGAGGATAGGATTGGGGCCCTCTGGGGTTTTGGGCTGAATAGAGAGTCTGCGAGATGTTGGCTTTCTGGATGGTATCTCAGAGACCCCTGGGGCTTTGGGGTGAATGAGGTGTGTGTCTAGAGGCCCACAGGGGTGAACGGGGGGTTCTTAACATCTAGATCAGTGCAGAGCGGGAGAGGGGCTGCACCCAGGGGTCTGCAGCTCTGCACATCTGGGGTGTGGGGCTCACCAGGCTAGGGGGTGACAAAGCTGGTCCCGCTGGGGCATCCCATGGGCACCTGAGCTGATCCCTCCCCTCCTCTCTGCCCGCGGTGCCAGGAGAGATCATCGGGGGCCAGGCCACCAAGCCCCATTCTCGACCCTACATGGCCTTTCTCAACAGATAGACCTCCACAGGTCCAAAGATGTCCGGGGGCTTCCTGGTGTGGAAGGATTTTGTGCTGACAGGCGCCCACTATGCCGAGGAGTAAAAGCCTGTTTTTCTCTTCATCCTGGTGTCTCCCTGAACCCAGGACCCAGTTGTGCAGGGACCCAGTTGTGCAGGGATCCAGCTGTGCAAAGCCCTCCTCATTTTACTGGTGTCCTGTGGGAAAGGCAAAGAGAAGCCCAAGGGCGTCAGAGCCAACATTGGGCCATTCGTATTCTTGGTGTAAACACAATACAATGTAATTCATTCGTTAGGGGCTGGTTGTGTGGTTATTTAGGGTTGTTTAGCACTGAGATCCGGGCCCTGCTCCATCGTTCCAGGCGCTGCCCAGATCCTGAGACTCAGCCCCAATCCCTGCAGCAGGCGCCCCTCGGCTGCGGGTCTTCCCCTAGGTCCCAGCCCCAGAAGAGCTGGGCAGAGGTCTGGAGTGGGGGAGCCAGGCACAGAAGCTGTCTGGATCTACCAGGAGGGTCCCCAGGGTGCAGGGAGCTGATCCCCAGCGGCCAGGAGGACACGGGGCAGCGAAGGCGCTCAGGGGAACAGCACAGGGGGCCGGGAGAGACACCGGCTGGGACCCCCATGCCACGGGGCAGGGGCTCTGTGCTGCAGCCGGCGCCACCTACAGGGAAAAGGCCCCTTATGCCCCATTTCCACCCTCGCAGGCAGCCGGTGCTTAGCCCCGGGGCCGTATGGCAGCCAGCATGTGTGCAGTGGGGTGAGGGTTTACAGGCTGGGAGCTGAGTCTGAGATCTCGGCCTGAGAGCCCTGGGCTGCCCCGTCCCCCCATATCACTGTCCCTGCGCCCCTCCCCCAGCTCCCCGCTCTGCTCCTAAGGCCCCACGTGTCGGTCTTGGCTCTCACAGCGAGATTACGGTGTTTCTGGGGGGCCACTACATTAGCGAACCGGAACAGAGCCAACAGGTGATCAACGTGGATGTCAAGATCCCCCACCCGCAATATGATGAAGAAACTGATAACAACGACATCATGCTGCTGCAGATACCACCGAATCCCATCACCCCGCCCCCTGTGACCTCACACTGCTGCAGGTACCATCCAATCCCATCACCCCGCCCCCGGTGATCTCACACTGCTGCAGGTTCCACCCGCATCTCATCACCCCACCTCCAGTGACCTCCTCGCAATGTGTTTTCCTGGGCATGGGGTGTGTCTCTGTGTCCTTGAGTACCACCCTCGCTCTGATCGTCATCAGTCTTATCATGTATCAGCTGAAGAGGAAAGCGAAGCTGACCCGATGGGTGAAAACCATCCCCCTGCCCCGCGCCGACAAGACAGTACAGCCCGGGGCAAAATGCAGTGTCACCGGCTGGGGCTGCACTAGCGCAGACGGTGAGGAGACCTCGGATATTCTGCAGGAGGTGGACGTGGTGGTGATGCCGGAGGCTGCATGTTGGAGTACTCCTCACGGGCCAGATGAGAACTATGACCCCTCCATGATGCTGTGTGCGGGGGACCCAGACGAGGGCAAAAACCCTTCCAAGGTGATTCTCCTCCTGGCTTCAAGCCCCCTTGACCAATTGTTGTGATTTATGAATTTGTCAGGGTCGCAGTCAGGCCGCAAAGCACAGATCGAAGGTCAGGTCTCCCCCTTGCGCTCGGTGCTGTACAAATGAATGGGAAAATAGCTGCTCTTTTGCAGGGAGGAGGCAGAGACCAGGCAGGCTGCAGGTAGTGTGAGAGGCAGAGACTGGCAGCGCCACGACTGGATGTTGTTTATCTGTGTCCCTTTCCATTTCTCAGGGCGACTCTGGGGGCCCCCTGGTATGCGGGCGAAAGGCCCAGGGCATCATCTCCTATGGATTTGATGATGGGATCCCCCCCCGTGGTGTACACAAGAGTCTCCACCTTCATCCCCTGGATTGAAAAGAACATGAACAAGCTGCAGCCCTGAGTCCCTCCGTGAATCACTGCAGGGGCTGGAGTTGTGCCGTGTCTGTCCTTTGGTGAGACCCAGCCGTGGGGCCTGCTTTGCAGAGGGACTGAGCCCCCCTAGGCTGAGCCCCCCCAGCTATCGCTTTGCTCAGGCAGTGCCCAACCCATAAGCCTCAAGGCAGGCAGCCCAGGGGAGTTAGGAGCCGGGTTCAAGCCTGGCTACCGTCAGCTCCCTTAGAAATCCCAGCCCTCAGCCTGTCTCTTCGCTAGGCAAACAGCTGGTTTCTTTCCCCCGGGGTGACAGACAGAGTCCAGCGCTGGGGAAGACGCAGGGGTTGCAGCTCTCCCCTGTGTCAGCCGGTCAAGGGGATGTTCATGGGAGATCCTCGTCTGTCCCTGCCCTGCTAACTCGTGTGAAAACCCCATCCTCACTGGGCCTGTCTCGTGGGTTAGTCACCCTGGGGTGGCCACCTCCCACTACAAACACCCTGTCCCAGCGCCAGCTAGGCCAACGAGCGTTTGCTCGTGGGAAGGGAACTCCGCGAAGGCTGCACTGAGGACAGAACAATTGACGGCGCTGATCTTCTCCATCCCGCCTCGCCTTCCCCGCATTGCTGAGCGGCCTGGTGCA
This sequence comes from Emydura macquarii macquarii, assembly GCF_026122565.2. NCBI lineage: Eukaryota > Metazoa > Chordata > Testudines > Chelidae > Emydura > Emydura macquarii. The sequence continues at coordinate 52,867 of NW_027130435.1, read as the reverse complement.
TCTCGCTCACTGCTTTGGAGTCAGAAATGAATTAAAATGAAGTTTAAAAAAAAAAAAGCGAGAATCCAGGAATGAGCGACCGACCTGAGCTGTGAATCCAGCGCAGCCGCTGCATCCGCCAGGCGTGGGGGGAATCGGCTCCCACAGACAAAGGCTGAGCTGGTGTGTAATGCTCTAGGCTGGGCCCTGGAAATGGGGAGCTGGGGAGTGGCAGCAGGGAATGAATCCGCTCAGGGCTGGAGGAGTCCCCAGGGTGAGCTGCAAAGGGAACCGCAAGGAGAAAAGCTGTCTGGGCAAGCAGCTGGTCGGATCCCAGAGGTTCAACTTCCGGGACAAAAGGGAACAGGTTGGGAACTGTTCTAGTGACGAATAATCGATCAGCCTCTTCCCATCCCCCCATCCTCCCCGTCTATCTATCTAGGGTTAGTTTCTCTCCTTATTTGGTGGAGTGGTGACGGGGGAACCTTAGGCAGAGTGTCCTGTGATCTGATTTCCCCCCTCCCACACTCAGTGTGAATACCTGCAACCCTCCACCCGTGTTCCCACGGCATCCCTCTTGGTCCCCTTACACCTTCTCTTTCTCCCCCCCGGACATAGCGATACACAGTCACTGATCCCCCAAACAATCTCCGGCATCCATGCAGCATCTCCAGCCCATTCAGACACCAAACCACGTGGAAGATGGAAAATTGTCTAGGGGCTTCGTCATCTTTCCTTCATTCGGCCTTCCCGGGCCACATTTCCTCGCACGTCATGGGCCTGTCACCAGCCCTTCATTCTGAGATGCGTGGCTGACAGATTTTGATGGTCCTACCGGCTGGGTTCATAGAATCCTAGAAGATGAGGGTTGGCAGGGACCTCAGGAGGTATCTAGTCCAACCCCTGCTCAAAGCAGGACTAACCTCAGCTAAATCATCCCAGCCAGGGCTTTGTCAAGCCTCAGCTTAAAAACCTCTAAGGATGCAGATTCCATCACCTCCCTAGGTAACTCATTCCAGTGCTTCACCACCCTCCTAGGGAAAACGTTTTTCCTAATATCCAACCTAGACCTCCCCCACTGCAACTTGAGACCGTTGCTTCTTGTTCTGTCATCTACTACCACTGAGAACAGCCTAGCCCCATCCTTCCTGGAACCCCCTTTCAGGTAGTTAAAGGCTGCTATCAAATCCCCCTCGTTCTTCTTTTCTGCAGAATAAAAAAGCCCTGTTCCCTCAGCCTCTCCTCATAAGTCTTGTGCTCCAGCCCCCTCATCATTTTTGTTGCCCTCTGCTGGACTCTCTCTGACTTCTCCATATCCTTTCTGTGGGGGTGTGGGGGGGGGGGGGCAAAACTGAACCCAATAAACCAAATGCGGCCTGTGTCTGTTGGGGGTAATGATTTGCCCATGGGGGAAGATGCCCTGGTCCCCAGAAATTTGTCTGGGAACAGCCAGGTGGGCTGGGACAAAAGAGGGGGTGGGGGGATTCCAGATTGTTTGGATGTTAAGAAAGAGAGGTTACCTGCTGAGAAAGAGTTCATCTCCCAGGTTCTGTCTAAAGAGCAGACAGGGTGTGCCGCTTCCCTTATGCTAATTGAGGGGGTGCCAGTGATCTCAGATTTGGCCTTGGACTTAACTGAAACCCCGAAAGAGTCTGTTAGGTCTCAGGGAAAGGTCTCTGTACAGCAACCTCTAGCTGAAGGGGGAAGAGACGTTTCTGTGAAAAGTGGCTTGTTGCCTAAAACTGCTCCTGAGGAAATAAAACCTCCTGAGAGCCCTTGCAAGCAGTTTTCTGCGACCGAAGAGTGTGAAAGGAAGTGATTAAGTTGGCTCAGGATGAGTCACTGCCTGTGGCAAGCAACAGTTCACATGTTGAGAAACTTGGTTCAGTTTCTAAGGGCCAGAACTTTTCACAGCTGGATGGATTCACTGACTGTGTTTTAGAAAGGGCCAGTTGGATATTTTGGAGAAGGCTTCAGGTGAAGTGAAAATTGTTTGGGAGCTTAACCAGCCCTGCAATCCAATGGCTGTGCTCGGTCATTACAGCAGGGAGACAAAGATGTTGGAACCTGAATGGCTCCAGGCTGGTGGCTGTGTAATGACCAGAGAGTGTCTCGGTTTCAAAGGAAGGATTGGGCAGCTATAGTTACAGAGCAGGACAGATGTGGAATTGATCCCTTGGAAGAAGAGAGGGGGAAAGGCAAACTCTCACCTCTAAATGCTGTGGGTGTATGGTGCAGTCTCTTAGGGCACCCAGGTACATCTGGTGCTAGGTGGAGTCAGATTTGGCAGTGAGAAAACACCAGAACCCTGTGTGTGAAAAGCTAGTGAAAATGGTTGATGTCTCTTTAAAACCAAGCCCAGACTGGAATCAGATAACAGTTAAGACTTTGGAAACTCCTGAACTAGCTAGTGTGTGTGTGTGTGTGTGTGTGTGTGTGTGTGCGTGTGTGTGCGCGCGTGTGCGGGGGGGCGAAATCAAATTACCTGTCTGACAGTGGGGAGGAGAATCTACCCCAAGCTGTTAGGAAGAAACTAACGGCAGACCTGAAGAGTTACCAGGATTGGCCCATGTGACTCTGGACTCCATTTTAGTTCTTGAAACATCCCACAAGACAGCATGGCCAGGGCCAGAGGGTATATAAGGCCAAGCCACAGAAACCATGTTGTCTTTCTTCCTGTCCATAGTCACAAGGGCCAATCCTGGTAATTCTTCAGGTCTGCCTTTAATTTCTTCCTGGGCCCCTTGCATCCGTGAGTGTCTTAATGTCCATTAAGCAGGCTATTGTCCTGATCCCATCCTATCTGGGGTGTTGCCCAGGCAGCACAATTTGAAATACAGATACATCAAATACATCTATAATTTCCATTTCACATATTACACATGAACATAAGTATCATCATCTCACTTAGCACATTACAACCTTCCTAACAGTACCAGACACGGCCTATCTCCATGAATTATTATGATTATGACACACTGGTGTTAACCAATATGACAAATGCTCTCCCCCCATCTACTCAGCATGACACCCCCAACACGAGACTGGTGTAGAAAGGAATAATCGGAGCTCCTGAATACACCTCAAGGCCCCCCTCATTCAGCTTTCAACATACTTCAAGGGTTTTACAAAGTATCAGGCACATGGCACATTTTTGCAATTCTTGCATTAACAACAAATTAACTACGAGACTTAACAATGACAAATGTTAACAGCAAAATCATGTTTAGCTAAAACAGGCTTTTCTTTGTAAGGTTCACTATGGAGGTAACAACGTTATTCAATTTTTTACAAACATTTGTAAGGGTTCAGATAGCTCAATACTGGGTTCTTGGTGCATAATCTATGCTCCTCTTATGTGATCTTGCCAGCTTTCTTTGAACTGTGACACATGCTCTCCCACTGGTTGTTCTGTCACCTCTGCATTACCCTCCCAGGAATCACAAATCAGATTCAGGGGTCCCCGGACCTGCCTCCCATAAAGCAACTCAAAAGGAGCAAACCCTGTAGGCTTTTGGGGTACACCTCTGTACGCATACAGCAGATAAGGTAATAGGACACCCCAGTTATTCTGGTGTCTGTCCACATACATTTCAGCATGGCCTTCAATGTCCCATTAAATCTCTCTACCCAGCCATTGGTCTCTGTATGGTAAGGGGCAGCTTTCAGATGACGTATTTCACACCTTTCCCATAGCTGCTCACAAACAACTGACGTACAATTGGCACCAGGGCCTGACAAGGTTCCCTTCGGAAACTGCACCCGGCTAAAAATACTAAACAGAGCTGAGGCCACTATCTCAGCCTTAACATCAGATAAAGCCACAGCCTCAGGGTATCTGGTGGCAAAATCCACCCACCCCGGAATATACTCCTTCCGCTTTCTGGAAGGGTTAGGGAGTGACCCCCAGTATCCACAGACACTCTGGCAAACAGCCCCACAAGAATGGGCAATGGCTGCAGGGATACCTTCCTAGGACCCTTCAAACTCCTGTGCTCCTGACACAAATCACAGCTTGTGCAATAACCCCGCACTGTGTCAGACAGGTAAGGCCAATAAAAGTTTTGTTTCAGCCTGTCACACAGTTTTCCTATGCCCAGATGTCCTGCAAAGGGGTCATTGTGAGGCAACTTTAACAGCTCAGTTTCACATCCCTCAGGCACTATAAGTTGATGGCAGTTTTTTCCAGGAGGCTGCTTTTCCCTGGAGGGAATTCTCTGCATAGCAAGCCCTCATGCATGAAAAATCTGCCTGCTCCCCCTGCTGGGGCTAGGCTTTGGACCCCCATTCTGGCCCCCTCCAAAGAAACATCTCCTCTGTGAGCCCTAACAAATTCATTCTGAATTTCACTCAAATTCAGAGCCGTCCCAGGCACATCCAACCCTCCTGCAGCTGGCCACCCCCGAGATGAGTTATCTGTGCTAACAGTCATGCGTGGATTCTCCTCCCCCTGCCGGCCAGGTAATTTGCATTACCCCCCCCCCCACACACACACACAAAGACACACACACTAGCTAATTCACAAGTTTCCTAAGTGTTAACAGTTATCTGACTCCAGTCTGGGCTTGGTTTTAAAGAGACATCAACCATTTCCACTAGCCTTTCACACACAGCGTTCTGGTGTTTTTTCACTGCCAAATCTGACTCCAGCTAGCACCAGATGTACCTGGGTCCCCTAAGAGACTGCACCATACACCCACAGCATTTAGAGGTGAGAGTCTGCCTGCCCCTCCCCCCTTCTTCCAAGAGATCCATTTCACATCTGTCCTGCTGTGTAACTATAGCTGCCCAATCCTTCCTTTGAAACCGAGACACTCTCTGGTCATTACAGAGCCACCAGCCTGGAGCCATTCAGGTTCCAACATCTTTGTCTCCCCGCTGTAATGATCAAACACAGCCACTTTTTTACAGGCTGGTTAAGGTTTTTAATAATTTTCACCCCATCTGGAACCTTTTCCAGGGTATCCAAATTGGACCTTTCTAAAAAAAGTCAGTGGATCCATTCACCTGTGGAAAGCTCTGGCCGTTAGAAACTGAACCAAGTCTCTTAACATGTGAACTGTTGCTTGCCAGAGGCAGTGACTCATCCCGACCTCAGAATCACTTCGCTTTCACACCCTTCGGTTGCAGAAAACTGCTTGCAAAAACTACCAGGAGGTTTTATTCCTCAGGAGCAGTTTTCGGCAACAAACCACCTTCCACAGAAACGTCTCTTCCCTCTTCAGCTAGAGGTTGCTTTAAAGAGACATTTCCCTGAGCCCTCACAGATTCTTTCTGGGTTTCAGTTAAGTCCAAGACCAAATCCGAGATCACCAGCAAACCCTCAATTAGCACAAGCGGAGAGGCACACCCTGTCTGCTCTTCAGACAGAAGATTGGATATAAACCCTTTCTCAGCAGAGAAACTGATATTCTCAAAATCCCAATTGTTTGACATTTCTCCTTTTTTGTCCCAGCCCACGTGGCTCTCCGGACAAACCTTTGGAGACCGTGGTAGCTTCCCTTATGGGCAAGTCATTACGCCCAACAGACACAGGTTTAGGAACCTTTCCTTCCTGCGTCTTCAACTCTTCCCTAGCAGATAAACTGCTAGTCTTAACACTCAAACAATTTGAGAATTCCTCCCCTTTGTCCCAGCCCACATGGCTGCTTGCAGACAAGCTCTGGGAGACAGTTTTTCTTTCAGCAGAAAAACTGCTTTTCTGATCGTACAAGCTGCCATCTTCCACAATCCCCAGCTAGAGACATTCTCTTCCTTGTCACAGCCTACCTGGCTAAATACAGACAACTGCTCACATTCATGCACCTCCCTCCCCTTCACACCTTTCCCCATTGCTTACTGGTAACACAGGAGACTTACATCCATGCTCCCTCTGGGGGACATTAACCTGGTTATATATATTTACCACATCAGCATTAAACACAGCAACATCGCTACAAACTGGAGAGGTTTTTTCCAATCACTGTTAAGAGAAGCTCGGCTTCCAGAAGGATGCAGTTTCTGCATTTCCAGGATCTGGAGTTGGATTTTTCCTGCTTCTATCTGTTTTTGATACACCTCCATTTCTCTTTGATGAGCTTTTTTTTCCAGTTCATTTGTCCTTTGGATTTTGGAGATTCTTGTTTTATCTTCTAATCTCAGTCCTCTGAGTTCCTCCTCATGCTGCAGACCCTCTCTTTCTCTCTCTCACGGCTTGCAGCTTGATCGCTTTGTCTGATTGTGAATCACTCATCCTGACTAACTTTAGTCTTGAACACTCTCAATATCAAATTTCAAAATTTGGAATAGCACGAGGTTCTGATCCAAAACCCAAATGTTCTTGTTCTGTGGATCCTGTTATGACTACACCACTGTGACCCATCCGTGCCCAGGGCAGCCGCTTGAAAATGCCAAGGTCAGGGCAGGCTGCAAACAGAGAGCAGGTTCTCCCAGCACTGGTGGGTGACACTGAAGCCAGACTTCCCAACCAGCCACAAACTGCGCTTCTGAATCCCCACAGAAGCCAGTCCACAAATGCACACAGCCCCTTTACTGCATTTCAGCTCCAGGCTCCCAAGTCAGCACTAGGTCCAGTAAACAGATCAGTTATTTAAACTCTATTCTCTTTGCTAAAAAGGTTCCCTCTGACCCCAAAGGGTCAGCCACAGCACCAGATCAATATATGTTTGGATCTTACCCAGAATCCCACGCTGCCAGCCAATCCTTTAGTAACTAAAACTAAAGGTTTGTTGTAAAAAGAAAGAAAGAAACCATAAGAGAAATGGTAAAGGATTAGAGCAAATCAGATACGTACAAAGATTGTAAGTCCATATACATCAGGTTTCTAGAAGAATTGTGGAGTTGCAGCTTGTATGGTTCCTCTGAGATACATCCAGTACCTGGATAGGCCTCAGTCCTTTGTCCAAAGCTTCAGTTACAGGTGACTGGATTCAGAGGTAGATAGGTGTTTGAAGCTGAGTCCCGACTGAAAGACTGGTGACCGACGACAAAATGGATTCCCCAGGCCTCTGCCTTATATACCCTCTGGCCCTGGCCATGCGGTTTGTAGAGTTTTACAGGAACCAAAATGGAGTCCAGAGTCAACATGGGCATGTCCTAGTGCCTCATCACATACCTCTCTGGTTTCTCCCTCTGAGCCCCTTGCACCTGCGGATGTCTTAACGGGCCATTAAGCAGGCTATTGTCCTGCCGCCATCCGGTATGAGTCGTTACCCAGACAGCACCATTAGAAATACAGATACACCAAATATATCCATAACTTCCATTACACGTATTACACATGGACATAAACGTTGTCATCTGTCTTAGCACATTACAGCCTTTCTAACAGTGCCTGACATGGTCTGTCCCACGTGAATGAATCTGATTTTGACACACTGATGTCAAACAACATAACAAATGCTCTCCCCTCCATCTACCCAGTGTCACACCCCCAACGCAAGACTGGTGTAGAAGGAAGTAATCAGAGCTCCTGAATACCCCTCAAGGCCCCCCTTATTCAGACAGCGTGACACCCCCCCGGCTAAGGCAGACCCTGGAGGAGACGTCGTGGTGCATGGGGGGGTTTCAGGAAAGCCCCAATCATGTGGGGCCAGCCAGCAATGGCTGAATTCGGGGGAGAGTCTTGTGGAACTATCAGGAAACGTTGCCCCTACCTGGCGGCGTGCGATTAGGGGCACGAGGGGTGGGCGTGACACGAGGGTTGGGGAAATCATGGACAGGCGCCTCCCATGGGGGCTGAGAAGCTGGGATTTCTGTGAGTAATCAGCGCCCGGGACTGGGTGTCAGACAGGAGTGGGGCAAGTGGGCTTGGGGGGCAGCTGCTGTTAACCTGGATGTAACAAGGTCACTCATCGTCCTGGGTACCCGAAGAACCGTCCCAGCCCAATTCCCTCCCAGAGTCAGGGAGAGAATCCAGGAGTCCTGGTGCACCCATGCTCTGACCACTAGCCCCCACTCCCGTCCTAGAGATGGGGAGAGAACCAAGGAGTCCTTGCTTCTGGCCCCCCCCCCTTTTAATCCCTCAGACGCAACTCCCCTCCCAGGACACCTGGGTTCTGGCTCCCTACTCCCCGCTCTAACCACTAAACCCTATTCCCCTCCCAGAGCCAGAACCTTGGAGTCGTGACGCCCCCATGCTGTAACCACTACAACCCACTTCCCTCCCAGAGACGTGGAGAGAACCCAGGAGTCCTGGTGCCCAACCCCGCTGCTCTAACCACTCAGACCCTACTGCCCTCCCAAGACACCTGGGTTCTGGCTCCCTACTCCCTAGTGGCTCTAACCACTAGACCCTACTCCCCTCCAAGAGCCAGAGACAGAACACTGCAGTCCTGGCGACCCCCCTCCCCCGCGATAAACACTAGAACCCACTCGCCTCCCAGAGACGGGGAGAGAACCCAGGAGTCCTGGCTCCCATCTCCCCTGTTCTAACCACTAGTCCCCGCTCCCCTCCCAGCGCCCTGAGACAGAGGCAGTAATCCCTGCAGCTAGAAACCATGTCCCAGAGTTGGAAAGGCGCTGTGTCCCGTTTCCCAGCCCATGAGCCAGGCAGTGCCCCCCCAGGGCCTTTCCCTGCTGCAGTCAGGGGCCGGTTCCCGCCTTGTGGGCTCTGCCGGGGGCCGGGCGCTTCAGTGGGGAGAGAGTAGAGAGGTTTCCAGTGGAGCAGACCAGCGAGGAAATCCCACACCAGTGCCTCGTGAAATTAATAGACTGCCCTCCCTCTCCCTGCTGGGGCATGGGCCCACTCTCGCCACACCCCCAAACAAGGAGAGAAACTAACCCTGGGGGCGCAGGCAGGATTCGGGTGCCAGCTGTCCCGATTTTATAGGGAGAGTCCCGCTATAGGTGACTTTTTCTTATATAGGCACCTGTGGTGAGTGGGTGTGTCCTCCCTCTGAAACTGACAGGGAGAAACAGGCCGGGCCTGTGGGGGCGGAGCCAGAGACTGCCCGTCCGTCCACCCAGAAGCGAGGGGGCGGGACAGGAAGTATAAAAGAGAGGCCCAGGAGCTCAGTCGGTGTCCAGTCGGACTTCCCTCCCCGCCCTCCAGATCTGCCTGCGGCCTGATACCCGGGGGAGCAGACCGGGACCCGGTACCAGGGTAAGCGGAGCCGGGCCTGGGTCCGGAGACAGGCGAATGAGCAGCGCGTGGCCTGGGGCCCAGAGGTATCTCCAGATGTGACCCCCCTGCCGGACCCCCTGATCCAGAGGGGCCAAGACTTGGAGGAGCTGCCGGACGCAGATAAGGAGGCAGTGGCCCTACCAGGGCCAGACTTGGAGGAGTTGCCCTTGGAGGTGCCAGAGGATGAGGATGAGGCACAGGCCTTGACAGGGCCGGACCTGGAGGAACTGCCCCACACCGACCTCCCCGCCAAGCTGCCTGACCTACCGCCCCCGATGATATCGAGGGGTTCTGCAGCCTGCCCCTGGGAGCCTACCCCGAGGAAGTCGACTGGATGGTGGCACAGCAGATACCCAAGAGACAGGGGGAAGGCAGTAGCCCAGGGGAGGGGCCACCTGGTCCGGGGACTGGGGAACCGGACTGTGAATCAGCGTCTTGCGGTTGGGACCCCGCTTTCTCCGTGTGTGACAAACCCCTCTGACACGGCTAGGGACCTGGGCTGGGACGCAGTGGAGTCGGGTGGCCCTGCGTCCCCCTCCCCTGACCACACCGGTGGTCTCTGAACTGTGTGCTGCCCCGTTTCGAACTTCTGGACTACTTGCTGCCCACTGGGGCACGGGCCTATTGTCTGCCACCCCTCAGCTCCCCGTTGGCAGGGCCCAGCCTAGCGCATGACGCACCAGCCCAGCCTTTGTCTGTGGAGCAGATTCCCCCCGCGCCCGGCAGATGCAGCAGCTACGCTGGATTCACGGCTCGGGTCGGTCGCTCATTCCCGGAATCTCGCTTGTTTTTTTAATTTCATTTTTATTCATTGTTGTCTCCAAACCAGCGAGCGAGATGCACTTTGCGGAGTTCCCTTCCCACGAGTGAAAGCTCGCTGGCCTGGCTGGCGCTGGGACAGGGTGTTTGCAGAGGGAGCGGCCACCCGGGGGTGACTAACACATGGGACAGGCCCGATGAGGACGGGGTTTTCACACGAGTTAGCAGGGCAGGGACAGATGAGGATCTCCCATGAACAGCCCCTTGACCGGCTGACATGGGGGAGAGCTGCAAACCCCCACGTCTTCCCTAGCGCTGGACTCTGTCCCTCACCCCCAGGGAAATAAACCAGCTGTTTGCCTAGCGAAGAGACAGGCTGAGGGCTGGGATTTCCAAGGGAGCTGATGGGAGCCAGCCTTGAACCTAGCTTCTGACTCCCCTGGGCTGCCTGCCTTGAGGCTCACGGGTTGGGCGCTGACTGAGCAAAGCGATAGCTGGCGGGGCTCGGTCTGGGGGGTCTCAGCCCCTCTGAAAGCAGGTCCCATGGCTGAGACTCTGCAAAGGGCAGAAGCGGTGCAGCTCTGGCCCCTGCAGTAATTCCCAGCAGGGCTCAGGGCTGCAGCTTCTTCATCGTCTTGTGAATCCAGGGGATGAAGGTGGAGACTCTTGTGTACACTGCGAGGGGGGTCCCATTACCGAATCCACAGGAGACGATGCCCTGGGCCTTTCGCCCACACACCAGGGGGCCCCCAGAGTCGCCCTGAGAAATGGAACAAGAAACAGATAAAGAACATCCAGCCATGGGGCTTCCAGTCTGCCTCGCACCCTACCTGCAGCCTGCCTGGTTTCTGCCTCCTCCCTGCAAAAAGGCAACTGTTTTCCCATTCATTTGTACAGCACCGGGCACAGGGGGGGACCTGCCCTTCCATCTATGCTTTGTGGCCTGACTGCGACCCCGACAGACTCGTAAATCACAACCATTGGTCAAAGGGGGCTTGAAGCCAGTAGGAGAATCACCTTGGAAGGGTTTTTGCCCTCGTCTGGGTCCCCCGCACACAGCATCGTGGAGGGGTCATAGTTCTCATCTGGCCCGTTAGGAGTACTCCAACATGCAGCCTCCGGCATCACCACCACGTCCACCTCCTGCAGAATATCCGAGGTCTCCTCACCGTCTGCGCTAGTCCAGCCCCAGCCAGCGACGCTGCATTTTTTCCCGGGCTGTACTGTCTCGTCGGTGCAGGGCAGGCGGATGGTTTTCACCCATCGGGTCAGCTTCGCTTTCCTCCTCAGCTGAGACATGATAAGACCGATGACAATCAGAGTGAGGGTCCCACTCAGGGACACAGAGACACACCCCACGCCCAGGAAAACACATGGCCAGGAGGTCACAGGGGGTGCGGTGAGGGAATGAGGGTGGGGCCTGCAGCAGTGTGAGGTTACAGGGGGCGGGGTGATGGGATGGCGCGGTACCTGCAGCAGCATGATGTCGTTGTTATCAGTTTCCTCGTCATATTCCGGGTGGGGGATCTTGGCGCGTGCGGGGATCACCTGTTGGCTCCGTTCCCATTTGCTAATGTTGTGGGCTCCCAGAAACACCGTGATCTCGCTGTGAGAGCCAAGAGCAACGTGTGGGGCATTAGGGGCAGGGCGGGGAGCTGGGGGAGGGGCGCAGGCACAGTGATATGGGGGGACGGGGCAGCCTGGGGCTCTCAGGCTGACATCTCAGACTCAGCTGCCAGCCTGTAAACCCTCACCCCACTGCACACATGCTGGCTGCCATACGGCCCCGGGGCTGGGCACTGGCTGGCTGCGTGGGTGGGAACGGGGCACAAGGGGCCTTTCCCCTGTAGGTGGTGCCGGCTGCAGCACAGAGCCCCTGCCCGTGGCATTGGGGTCCCAGCCGGTGTCTCTCCCGGCCCTCTGTGCTGTTCCCCTGAGCGCCTTTGCTGCCCCATGTCCTCCTGGCCCCTGGGTCTCAACTCCCTGCACCCCGGGGACCCTCCTGCTAGATCCAGATGGAGTCTGTGCCTGGCTCCCCCACCCCAGACCTCTGCCCAGTTCTTCTGGGGCTGGGACCTAGGAGAAGACCCACAGCCAAGAGTCTCAGTCGGGATCTGGGAAGCGCCTGAAACGAGGGGGGGACCCTGATCTCGGTGTTAAACAACCCTAATTAACCATACAACCGGCCCCTAATGAATAAATTATGTTGTAATGTGTTTACACCATGAATACCAATGACCCAGTGCTGGCTCTGATGCCCTTGGGCTTCTCTTTGCCTTTCCCACAGGACACCAGTAAAATGAGGAGGGCTTGGCACAGCTGGATCCCTGCACAGCTGGATCCTGCACAGCTGGATCCTGGGTTCGGGGAGACACCAGGACACAGAGACAAACAGGCTCTTACCCCTCGGCGCAGTGGGCGGCTGTCAGCACAAAATCCTTCCGCACCAGGAAGCCTCCGCACATCTTTGGACCCGTGGAGGTCTCTCTGCTGAGAAAGGCCATGTAGGGTCGAGAATGGGGCTCAGCGACCCGGCCCCCGATGATCTCTCCTGGCACCGCAGAAAGAGAGGAGGGGATGGATCAGCGCTGGCGCCCATGGGACGCCCCGGCAGGACCAGATTTGTCATCCTCAGGCCTGGTGAGCCCCACACTCCAGATGTGCACAGCTATGGACCCCTGGATGCAGCCCCTCTCCCGCTCTGCATCGATCCAGATGTTAATAACCCCCCATTCACCCCTGTGAGCCACTAGACACACACCCCATTCACCCCAAAGCCCCAGGGGTTCCTTAGATACCAGCCAGTAAGCCCACATCCTGCAAACCCCCACATTCACCCCAAAGCTCCATGGGGCCTCGATCCTAGCCCCACTCACCAGACCAAGCCCCAAGGGGCAGGAGAAGAACCGTGGGGAGCAGCAGCCAGACATAGATCTGCATATTCGGAGTCAGTGCAGGAACGGTGCATCTGCCTGGGGCTGGAAGGCTTTATAGACTGAGCTGGCAGGGAGCTGGTGGGCAGGAAACCTCAGGGTCACCCACACACTCCTCCCAATGCAGGGCTCAGGACTCTCATTTTCCAGCCACAGCCAACCACACGAGCTTGGGGGGGCAGGATGGGCAGGTCCTGCACAGCTGGTGCTACAGCACAGCTGGATGGATGATGCACAGCTGGGTCACTGCACAGCGTGGGATGAAGCTCCACTGGATGGAGAAGACCCTGGTGGGGACGTATCTAACAGGATCAAGAGAGCCAGCTCACGGCTGGGCACATCTGGGGGCCTTCCTCACCTAGGCCCAGCTGTGCTCAGCTCCCCGCCCGTGTCTCTGTGCTGGGGGCTGTGGGTGACAGCCCCGGATATCGGTGGCAGGCAGGAATGCAGCTCTTTGATTTTTTTCACCGCGGCCCAGCCGTATGCAGGGGCAGGGCTGGGCAGAGCTGCCACCGGCCCCCATCACAGCGACTGCAGTGGGAGGATTTCTGAGAAGCCCCCCGGAGAGTCTGTGACCATGCGAAGGGGATGTGGCAGCATGTGTGAGGCTGTAGGGCCAGGAGCTGTGCCCGTGCAGAGCCAGAGGGGAAATGACACAGTACAGATACAGAGAGAACCCAGGAGTCTGGCCTCCACCTCTCTGGCTCTAACCACTAGACCCCACTGCCCTCCCCAAGCCTGGGATATAACCCAGGAGTCCTGGCTGCCAGGAAATGACACAGCAGATACAGAGAGCCCTGCCTCACAGCCCTGCCTCAGTGGTCACCACAAACCCAGGCCCTCTCACCACACCCGCACCATCCTGCAGTGCTGTAACTCTCCCCGCACGCCCCTTTAATTTCTGCCAGCCTCCCGGCATCCCCTCTCACCCCACTGAACTCCCTGAAAAGCCTCCAGCCCCCTTTTAATTCCCCAACCTCCCCTTTCTTTCCCCAACCTCCCCTTTAATCCCCCCAGTTCCCTGTGTCTCCGCAATGTCCATTCCTGGCACCTGTTGTATGTCCTCACCCTGCTTCTGCCTGTCTCTCCGTCTCCTCCCTCGCCTGCCCCTGGGCGGATGAGCTTGGAGAGGCCGGATGAACTTGTTATATGGCCAGACCACGGCCGCTCCTTCGCGCTTGTCGGGATGGCTTCTCGCACCCCAGCCCATGGGGCGATGCTGTTCCGAACCCCTCGTTTTGAACCTGGCCGAGGTGGGAGATGCCGGGATTTTCCGGATGTAGCTCAGCTCCACGGCCCGTATTGGCCGTTCCAGTTCTGCCAGCAGGGCCACATCTCGCGCGCAGACTGAAAACCAGAGACCGCCAGCGCCTGCTGTAACCGGCTTTAGCTTCGCCGGCCCTGCTGCTGTCTGTGCCTTTCTTGCTGGACTTTCTGCTTCAACCCATCGTTGGCGGGGACTGCCCCCAGCTCCTTGCCCTGTTCCACTGGCTCGAGCTCGTCATGCGTGGGTTGATCCCAGCACGTCGCCTTGTCTCAGCCCGGCTTTCTCTGCATCCGTTTCCAGGCCCTGCTTTGCCGAGGTTTCAGCCAATCGTTTTGCCAGGTTCGCAAATTCCTCGTCCCAGCCTGCCCGGCCGTCAGTGTCATCAGCCAATCGAAGCTTTGAGCCTGTTCGCCCCCCGATACCAACACTGCCAATGTGATCTTCTCCAGCATATCCATCGTTACGTGTGTCACGCTGTCTGAATGAGGGGCCCCTGAGGTGTATTCAGGAGCTCCGATTCCTCCCTTCTACAGCAGTCTCGCGTTGGGTGTGTCACACTGGGTAGATTGGGGGGGTGGCATTAGTCATATTGGTTAACATCAGTGTGTCAAAATCATAATAATCCATGGAGATATGCCATGTCAGGCACTGCTAGAGAGGCTGTAATGTGCTAAGTCAGGTGACAATACTTATGTACACGTGTTCTGTCTGTAATGGAAGTTATGGACATATCTGATGTACCTGTGTTTCAAATTGTGCTGGCTGGGATACACCCCAGGCAGAGAGGCGGCAGGACAATAGCCCGCCTAATGGCCCATCAAAACCTTCACAGAAGCAAAGGGCCCAGGAAGAAACTAAAGGAAGAGCTGAAGAGTTACCAGGATTGGCCCATGTGACTCTGGACTCCATTTTAGTTCTTGTAACATTCCACAAGACAGCATGGCCAGGGACAGGGGGTACATAAGGCTGAGCCATACAAACCATTTTGTTTTTCTTCCTGTCCAGCTACAGACACACACCTACCTCTGGATCAATTCATTTGTAACTGAACCGAAGGACTAAGATCAAACCAGGTGTTGGATGTGTACCAGAGGAACTATACAAGCCTGCAACTCCACATTTCTTCTAGAAACCTGATGTATGTGCACTTTCGATAATTTGTATGTATCTGGTTTGCTCTAATCCTTTAACATTTCTCTTATGGTTTCTTTCTTTCTTTTTGCAATAAACCTCTAGTGTTAGTTACTAAAGGATTGGCTGGCAGCGTGGGATTTTGGGTAATATCCAAACTTACATTGATCTGGTGCTGTGGCTGACCCCTTGGGGTCAGAGGGAACCTTTTTAGTAAAGAGCACAGAGTGTAAATAACTGGGCTCTTTACAGGACCCAGTGCTGATTTGGGAGCCAGGAGCTGAAATGCAGTGAAGGGGGCTGTGTGCATTTGTGGACTGGCTTCTGTGGGGATTCAGAAGTGCAGTTTGTGGCTGGTTCGGAAGTCTGGCTTCAGTGCCACCCTCCAGTGCTGGGATAATCTGCTCTCTGTTTGCAACCTGCCCTGACCTTGGCATTTTCAGGTGGCTGCCCTGGGCACGGACGGGTCACAGTGCACTCCACGTAGACGGCAAACAACGTGGGCGAATGGAGGAAGCTTTGCCGGACTTCAACCGTGCTGTAAAACCATTCCCCTCTTGTGCCACAGACAAGGCTGCACTACCAGCCTGTTCACACGGTCGTTTAATGGTAAAAATAAGCTGACGACCAACGCTGGTCTACTTCATGGTTGCCAGGAGAGCTTCGTGCCAGGCTCTGTCAACACCTTCTTGAAGTCGACAAAGACGTGTTAGATGTGCTGTGGGTGTTGTAAAGTATTTCCTGTTGGAGGCCCGGTGCAATTCGAGTTGCATGACCACTGTGCTGCAGGCTCAGCCTAGCTGGAGTTGCTCACGTGGCTATTCTGACCCCGGTGGCACGATATTTTCCGGCTGGCAGAGATGAGCAGGACTGAGTAACCTTGCAGATGTCTGTGTTTCTGCAGAGCACAGCACATAACAGGACGAAATACACGCTCGGAGCTGCACATAGAGCAGTGGTTCTCAACCAGGGCTACGTGGGGGTGCGCAGAGATCTTCCAAGGTGTGTGACCCATCTGTGCCCAGGGCAGCCACCTGAAAATGCCAAGGTCAGGGCAGGCTGCAAACAGAGAGCAGATTCTCCCAGCACTGGTGGGTGGCGCTGAAGTCAGGCTTCCCAACCAGCCACAAACTGCATTTCTGAATCCCCACAGAAGCCATATACAAAAACACACAGCCCCCTTTACTGCATTTCAGCTTCTGGCTCCCAAATCAGCACTGGGTCCTGTAAAGAGCCCAGTTATTTAAACTCTATTCTCTTTACTAAAAAGGTTCCCTCTGATCCCGAAGGGTCAGCCACAGCACCAGATCAATGTAAGTTTGGATATTACCCAAAATCCCACGCTGCCAGCCAATCCTGTAGTAACTAAAACTAAAGGTTTATTGCAAAAAGAAAGAAAGAAACCATGAGAGAAATGTTAAAGGTTTAGAGCAAA
The DNA here is from genome assembly GCF_026122565.2 of Emydura macquarii macquarii. Taxonomy (NCBI): domain Eukaryota; kingdom Metazoa; phylum Chordata; order Testudines; family Chelidae; genus Emydura; species Emydura macquarii. Next base: position 36,239 of record NW_027130435.1, on the reverse strand, counting down.
TCAGATACGTACAAAGATTGTAAGTCCGTATACATCAATTTTCTAGAAGAAATGTGGAGTTGCAGCTTGTACAGTTCCTCTGGTACACATCCAACACCTGGATGGGTCTAAGTCCTTCGGTTCAGTTGCAAAATGAATTGATACAGAGGTAGGTGTGTGTCTGTAGCTGAACAGGAACAAAGACAAAATGATTTCTGTTTCCTGCCCACCACTGAAATCCGGGGCTGTCACCCACAGCCCCCGGCACGGAGACACGGGAGGGGAGCTGAGCACGGCTGGGCCAGCGTGAGGAAGTCCCGCAGATGTGCCCAGCTGTGAGCCGGCTTTCTTGATCCTGTTAGACACGTCCCCACCGGGGTCATCTCTGTCCAGTGGTTCCTCATCCCCCACTGTGCAGGATGTGCATCCATCCAGCTCTGCTGTAGCCCCAGCAGTGCAGGACCCGCAGTGGCCAGGCTGATGCACGGCCCATCCTGCCCCCCGGACCATTTGGTCGGCTGTGGCTGGAAACTGAGAGGTCTGAGCCCTGCATTCGGAGGAGTGTGTGGGTGACCCTGAGGTTTCCTGCCCACCAGCTCCCTGCCAGCTCAGTCTATAAAGCCTTCCAGCCCCAGGCAGATGCACCATTCCCGCACTGACTCAGAATATGCAGATCTATGTCTGGCTGCTGCTCCCCACGGTTCTTCTGCTGCCCCTTGGGGCTTGGTCTGGTGAGTGGGACATAGATTGGGGCCCTCTGGGGCTTTGGGATGAACGGGGGGGTTTGCAGGATGTGGGCTTACTGGCTGGTATCTAAGGAACCCCTGGGGCTTTGGGGTGAATGGGGTGTGTGTCTAGTGGCTCACAGGGGTGAACGGGGGGGTTATTAACATCTGGATCGATGCAGAGCGGGAGAGGGGCTGCATCCAGGGGTCCATAGCTGTGCACAACTGGGGTGTGGGGCTCACCAGGCCTGAGGATGACAAATCTGGTCCTGCCGGGGCATCCCATGGGTGCCAGCGCTGATCCATCCCCTCCTCTCTTTCTGCGGTGCCAGGAGAGATCATCGGGGGCCGGGTCGCTGAGCCCCATTCTCGACCCTACATGGCCTTTCTCAGCAGAGAGACCTCCACGGGTCCAAAGATGTGCGGAGGCTTCCTGGTGCGGAAGGATTTTGTGCTGACAGCCGCCCACTGCGCTGAGGGGTAAGAGCCTGTTTGTCTCTGCGTCCCAGTGTCTCCCCGAACCCAGGATGCAGCTGTGCAGGGATCCAGCTGTGCAGGGACCCAGCTGTGCAGGGATCCAGCTGTGCAAAGCCCTCTTCCTTTTACTTGTATCCTGTGGGAAAGTCAAAGAGTAGCCCAAGGGCATCAGAGCCAGCACTGGGTCATTGGCATTCATGGTGTAAACACATTACAACGTAATTCATTCTTTAGGGGCCGGTTGTGTGGTTATTTAGGGTTGTTTAATACCGAAATCAGGGTCCCCTCCCTCATTCCAGGTGTTGTCCAGATCCCGACCGAGCCCTGCTCCGATTCCTGCAGCTGATGCCCCCTGGCTGCGGGTCTTCTCCTAGGTCCCACCCCCAGAAGAGCAGGGCAGGGCTCTGGGCTAGGGGATCCGGGCACAGACCCCATCTGGATCGAGCTAGGGTGGGTTCCTGCGGTGCAGGGAGCTGAGCCCCAGGGGCTGGGAGGATACCGGACAGCGAAGGGGATGAGGAGAACAGCACATGGGGCCGGGGGAGACACCGGCTGGGACCCCAACACCACGGGGCAGGGGCCCTGTCCTGTAGTCGGCACCCACTAGAGGGGAAAGGCCCATTGTGCCCAGTTCCCACCCCCGCAGCCAGCCAGTGCCCAGCCCCGGGGCCGGATGGAAGCCGGCACGCATGCAGTGGGGTGAGGATTTTCAGGCTGGCAGCTGAGTCTGAGATCTCGGCCTCAGAGCCCCAGGCTGCCCCGTCCCCCCATATCACTGTCCCTGTGCCCACCCCATACCAGCTCCCCGCCCTGCCTCTAATGCCCCACACGTTGTTCTTGGCTCTCACAGCGAGATCACGGTGTTACTGGGGGCCCACAACATGAGCAAAAGGGAACGGAGCCAACAGGTGATCCCCGCACGCGCCAAGATCCCCCACCCACAATATGACAAAGAAACTTATAACAAAGACATCATGCTGCTGCAGGTACCGCCCCATCCCATCACCCCGCCCTCTGTGACCTCACACTGCTGCAGGCACCGCCCAGTCCCATAACCGCGCCCCCTGTGACCTCACACTGCTGCAGGCCCCTTCCCCATCCCATCACCGCATCACCTGTAAGCTGACACTGGTGCAGGCCCCCCCCCATCCCATAATCCTGCCCACAGTGAGCTCACACCGCTGCAGGCTCCACCCCATTCCATCACCCCGCCTCCAGTGACCGTCTCTCCATGTCTTTTCCTGGCCGTGGGGTGTGTCTCTGTGTCCCTGAGTGGGACCCTCATGCTGATCATCATTGGTCTTATTATATCTCAGCTGAGGAGGAAAGCGAAGCTGACCCGATGGGTGAAAACCATCCCCCTGCCCCGCACCGAGGAGACAGTACAGCCCGGGAAAAAATGCAGCGTCGCCGGCTGGGGCTGGACTAGCGCAGACGGTGAGGAGACCTCGGATACGCTGCAGGAGGTGGACGTGGTGGTGATGCCGGAGGCTGCATGTTGGAGTACTCCTCATGGGCCAGATGAGAACTATGACCCCTCCACAATGCTGTGTGCGGGGGACCCAGATGAGGGCAAAAACCCTTCCAAGGTGATTCTCCTCCTGGCTTCAAGCCCCCTTGACCAATGGTTGTGATTTACGAGTCTATAGGGGTTGCAGTCAGGCTGCAAAGCACAGATGGAAGGGCAGGTCCCCCCTGTGCTCGGTGCTGTACAAATGAATGGGAAAATAGCTGCTCTTTTGCAGGGAGGAGGCAGAGACCAGGCAGGCTGCAGGTAGGGTGCGAGGCAGAGACTGGCAGCCCCATGGCTGGATGTTCTTTATCTGTTTCTTGTTCCATTTCTCAGGGCGACTCTGGGGGCCCCCTGGTGTGCGGGCGAAAGGCCCAGGGCATCGTCTCCTATGATTTCGATGATGAGACCCAACCCGTGGTGTACACAAGAGTCTCCACCTTCATCCCCTGGATTCACGAGACGATGAAGAAGCTGCAGCCCTGAGCCCTGCCGGGAATCACTGCAGGGGGCGGAGCTGCACCGCTTCTGCCCTTTGCGGAGTCTCAGCCGTGGGACCTGCTTTGCAGAGGGGCTGAGACCCCCTGGCTGAGCCCTCGCAGCTATCGCTTTGTTCAGTCAGCGCCTAACCCGTGAGCCTCAAGGCAGGGAGCCTAGGGGAGTTAGGAGCCGGGTTCAAGCCTGGCTCCCGTCAGCTCCCTTGGAAATCTCAGCCCTCAGCCAGACTCTTCGCTGGGGTGAGGGACAGAGCCCAGTCCTGGGGAAGACGCGGGGGTTTGTAGCTCTCCCGTGTCAGCTGGCCGAGGGGCTGTTCATGGGAGATCCTCGTCTGTCCCTGCCCTGCTAACTCGTGTGAAAACCCCGTTCTCACCGGGCCTGTCCCATGTGTTAATCACCCCGGGGTGGCCCCTCCTGCTGCAAACACCCTGTCCCAGCGCCGGCCGGGCCAGCGGGCGTTCACTTGTGGAAAGGGAACTCCACGAAGGCTGCACTGAGGGCAGCTCAATCGACGGCGCTGATCTTCTCCATCCCGCCTCCCCTTCCCCGTGCTGCTGAGCGGCCTGGTGCATCTCGCTCGCTGGTTTGGAGACAGGAATGAATAAAAATGAAGTTAACAAAACAAGCGAGATTCCGTGAATGAGCGACCGACCCGAGCCGCGAATCCAGCGCAGCCGCTGCATCCGCCGGGCGTGGGGGGAATTGGCTCCACAGACAAAGGCTGGGCTGGTGCGTAATGCGCTAGGCTGGGCCCTGGGAACGGGGAGCTGGGGGGTGACAGCAGAGAATGAATCCATACGGGGCTGGAGGGGTCCCCACTGGCCAGGGCTGAGCTGCAAAGGGAACCACAAGGAGAAAAGCTGCCTGGGCAAGCAGCTGGTCAGACCCCAGAGGTTAGTCCTGCGTTGAGCAGGGGCTGGACTGGACGACCTCCTGAGGTCCCTTCCAACTCTAATATTCTATGATTCTATGACAAAAGGGGAACAGGTTGAAAACTGTTCTAGTGACAAATAATCGATCGGCCTCTTCATAGACTCTGGGTCATGGTGCTCCCGGGGTTCCCTGGTGTCAGGCAGCTCCTCCAGGTCAGGACCGGCCTCCGGGAGCTTCTTCCATCCAGCGGGCGGGGTTGGCTTCTCCCAGCTATGAGGGTCCAGCAGCCCTGCACAGTCACCAGGGTTGGGCAGCCCCCTCCAGTCGCCCGGGCCTGGCTTGCTCGGCAAGGTCTGGCGGCTCCAGGGGGCGGGGCATTTACACCAAACAGCCGCAGGGCCTGGGTCAGGCCTAGGCTGCAGCTGCTGGGAAGACACGTCTGCCTCCGGCAGCAGCTTCCCCCTAACTGAGCTGCTGGGCCAGCCTTTTATACTTCCTGCCCTGGGCCTGGCTCCGCCTCTCTGCTTCTGGGTGGCTGGGCCTGCAGGGCCTGGTTCTGTCCAGCGGGGGCAAAGCGACCCTTCCTTGGGCCCGGGCTCCGAGGAAGGCCACAGCACCTTGCTACAGGGATCAAATGTCCATCTGAACCTAACCCAGGTCAGTGCAGGGGGCGAAATACCGAGGGGTGCGCCACGAGCACAGGAGGGGAAATGCCAGCAGATGGCGCGGGAGGACAATTAGCCAGTTGTAATGGGGGGCTGGGGTGAGACCGACCTCCCCACAACTCTCCAGATTGGAAAGTCTTTGCCTGGGAAAAGCCCATTCAAATCCCTTCGGCAGCTGGGCCCAGGGCAGGTTCACAGACACTGCTTCCCAGGGCTGGGCTGGATTTCCCATCCATGGGGATGGAGACGTTTCTCTGACAGCTCGGCCCTAGTTCAAACCGGGATTAACTTGGGGCCGGGGCAGGCAGGGATCCGACGGGACGAGCCCTGTGGTGCCTCTGGCCTTGGAGCGGCCGAATCATTTGACCACACGTGATCTCTTAGTGCGGCGTGTCGGGATGGGGGGACCCAGGGCACCGGAGGGCAGCTCTGGGAATATCTCCCAGACAAATCTGGTCTTTAGCCTGTGGGTGTTACAGCCCCAAGCCTGTAACCAGAGACCCATCCTGCCCTGGGGGACCCTGCGCCTGCCCCAGACCACATGGGTCAGGAGGGAATTGAGGGCTGGAGACCTTTGTATCAGATCTGTACTGACTGCAAAGGCTACAAGATGGGAAGTGAAATTAGCAAGCACCGTGGAGGGGCTGGGAGGGTCGTGGGGCCTGGGGCCACCTGAGGGAGGGGCTGAGAGTTGGGGGGCAGCAGTGTGGGCTAGTAGCCAGAGTCTCAGGACACCTGGGTCCTGTTCCTGGCTCTGCTGCTGGGTGACCTTGGGCAAGTCACATCCCCTCTCTGCACCTCAGTTTCCCCATCTGGGGATAATGATCCTGACCGCCTTGGTAAAGTGCTTTGAGATTTGCTGAAGGGAAGAGCCTGGGCCCAGATCCTCAAAGGTATTTCTACTCCCTGTGAGGTCAAGGGGAGTTAGGCACCTAAACACGTCCTAATATCGGGGCCTATTTGTTCTTACTTAGCCCTAATGTTCTCTGAGGCTCAACCCAGCTTCCCTTCTTCCTGCCTCCCAGCCCCATTATCGTCACCCAACCCTGCATCATTCATGAACACAACATCCAGTCTACAGGCCAGGGAGGGAAAAGGCAGGGTGAATTCTCCAAACAACACGTATTTTATTCAGTATCAACATAATAAATAACAAATAGTCAAATACTTGTGGGAAGTGGAGAGAAAAAAAAAAAGGAAAACCCTGAAAATAAATAAAAGTTGGGCCCAGCTTAAAATGCATGAAGCAAAACATTCAAAATTTCAATCTTTTTCACACAATTGTTTCGATGTGCGATTGTCAGGGACTGCTTAAGTTGCCCAGCCACGCTTCATGGTGATAGGTTGGCTGTCCAAATGACATGGCCCCATTCCTGGTCTCGGGTTGGGCGAAGACAAGACCCAAACAGAGAGACCTGGGGACAGAAGCGCGGCAGGCGCCGAGTATAAATCTGGACAGACACAGCATGAGAGAAGCAGCTTTTTGGGCACAGAGTCTTGGCTGGAAAGGCAGGCTCGGGACTGCGAACAGAGGAGCTCTCTGCTGCTGTTTGATTCTGACTTTCAAGATTCCTGGTAAATCAACCAGATCCCATCAAAGGAAATGCCAGACTCAATTATCAATTTGTGCTGCCATCCAGAACACAGGCAGGGCCTCGAACGTTGACCGGCCGCTGGGGTGACAACAGAAGAGAAGAAAATTTCAAACATCGCTGGGGCATTTCCAGACACAAGGTGATTTCCAGACTGAGCCCTTTGTAGCATTTCTCTAACAGCAGAAAAAAATACTCGGCTCTAAAGTCCCTCAGGGGTTACATGCCAGAAGGGAGCCTGGTATGGCCTAGCTGGCCCTTTAAATTGGCGTGTCTCCTTTAACTCAGTTTCTGCAGTGTTTCATTGATCCAGGGGGTGAATTTGGAGATTCTCGTGTATACACTGGGGGGGCACCTGGCCAGATCTCCATTGGAGACGATGCCCTGGACCACCCCGTCACACACCAGCGGCCCGTCGGAATCGCCCTGCCAATACGGAGAATAACATCAGTGACCGACATTACCCAGCCCGGCCTGTCCCCCAGAGATCTCAGATTCTATGGGGGACGGCTGATCTCTGCTTCCGAAGGCCCAGCTCTTGACATCAAACAGACCCCGCCTGGAAAAGGGTCGGCAGAGTGTGAAATCCACAGCTGGGCAGAAGGCTGGAAAGGGCAGTATCCACAAATTGTAACTTTACACAGAGAAATTTTGCTTTTGATATTCCCAACAAGTTTCCATTTTTGCATCAAGAAAATGGAAATTTCGGGTCAGTTCCTCCCAAATGAGAAAATGTCTTTTTTTTTTTTTAAATGACCTAAAACATTTAGTGTGGCATCAGTTTAACAAAATGTTCAACTGCTTTTACCTATCCGTGTCTTGGCTTATGGGATTTGTCGTTCAGGTCTTCAGTCTCCCTAAGGGCTGGGCTCTCTTGAGGACTACATCTCCCAATGCAACCTGGGCTGGCCTCTGCCTGAGCTGTCTGGGGCATCATGGGAATATCAAGTCTCGGTGCATTGTGGGAGATATAGTCCAGGCTGGGACTACACAAGGGAAAATAGCGGCCTGAACTACAGCTCCCAGAAGGTAATGCGCGTCTAAGGAACTGCAGCTTAATGTCCAAATTGTTTGCAATTAAGTATTTTGGGTGAGCTCAAGAAACCAGAATTTAGAATCATAGAAATGTCGGGCTGGACGGGACCTCAAGAGGGCAGCGAGTGTAACCCCCTGCACTGAGGCCAGAGTGAATAAACCTAGATCATCCCTGACAGGTGTTTGTCCATCCTGGTCTTACAAACCTCCAGCGATGGAGATGCCAGAACAACCCTAGTTACCCTTCAACTCTCCTTAGAGTTAGAAAGTTTTTCACAATACACAACCACAATCTCTCTGGCTGCAGATGAAGCCTGTTTCTTCTTGTCCTAGCTTCACTGGACATGGAAAATGTTTGATCACTCTCCTCTTTATAAGAGCCCTGAACATATTTGAAGAGGGTCCTCATATCCCCCCTTTCAGCCTCATCTTTAGCCTAAACACGCCCAGTTCTTGCAGCCTTTCCCATGGGTCAGGTTTTCTAAACCTCTGATCATTTTTTTACTGTTGCTATTTTCTTCTCTGGACTTTCTCCCATTTGTGCGCACAGAAGGAAACATTTCAATCACTGTCCTCATCTCAGCACATTGCCTTGCGGTGGATAATGTCGAAACAAAGCATTTCGACATTTGTGAGTCAAACGTGCTTTTCGGAATTTTCCACTCTGCCGAAAATTTTGAAATCTCAGCTTTTCTTTGAAAGCCAAGGGGGGAATGTCGCCATTTCCCACGGGATGGAAATGCTTTGACGTCTCCTCAACTCCAGCGCAATCCTGATGCTACGGACGTCAGCGGCGAAGCTCCGATGAACGTCTGCAGGGCCAGGATTTTGCCCAAGGTCCTGTCTATTGGGTAGCCTCAGGGTTGAGTTCTCCAGTAGACCTTCCCGTGATGAGGAAGAGTAGAGATGGTCATAAAATAGGGAGGTGAAATGGGGTGATTTGTCATCAACATTTTCCCTGGAACATTTTGTTAAAAAAATCAAAGCCCCAAAATGTCCCGTCACGGGGCATCATGAGAGTTGTGTTTCAGGTGCCTCATGGCCTAATGGGAACACAGTATTCGAAGAACCCTACTGGGTCATCGAGTGCAGTTCCAGCCATCACGGGCAGCCCCGCCGTGTCATCCCATCCATAAATATGAAGCTCCATCATTTCCTCCCACCCAGTCCCTCTCCTTGGAGGTTGTTCCAGGTCCTCCAACCTCTGATGGACAGAAACCTTGTCCCCATCTCCGGCCACCATTGGTCCTGGCCCATTTATTCCCATTTGGATTGTCCTTTAGCTCCATTGGCTTCTTTCCCTGCCTGGTGTTTCCTCCCCCCCACAGTATTTCTACAGCAACCAGACCCCGCTCAGCCTGTGTTTTGCGCTGAACAAGTCCAGCTCTTTCATCAGGCTGACTCTCCGTTCCCCTGAGCATCCCACCAGCCCTTCTCAGCACTGGCACCAGCTGGGATCCTTCTTTCTGGGACACAGCTGCCCAGAAATGTGCATCAGATTCCACCTGTGCTCTGCCCAGAGCCTTTACCAACTGGCCTTAAAACCTCCCCTCTGCCTGCTGGAGGCACCTCGGCTGCTCCATCCCTGGGTCGCATTGGCCTTGCACCCGGCCGCAGACCACAGCCGTCCTGCATCGACTGACATGCCCAGGTCTCTCTCCTCTTCCGATGCTTCCAGCGGAAGAGCCCCCGGCTCAGAGTAGCCATTTCCTTGTTACTTGTGATAAATTTCACCCAGTTTCCATCAGTGCCTTGCACCAGAGACATCCCTGGCTGGGCTGCGTCTCCCATGATGCACCACGGCGTCCCTTCCCGCATCAGTGCAGCATGGGAGAGGCACGGCCATGTGGTTTCCATCAGCTCAGCTGGCAGCAGGCCAGCGGCTCCAGGCAGGGGGACATTTACCTCAAATGCTTTTTTCTTGGTGTTGGCATTGCCGGCGCACAGCATGGTGCTGGGGTTGTAATGTTGGTACCGCTCTCTGCACAGCCCGTCCAGCACCACCTCCTGCTCTGCCTCCTGCAGCCTGTCAGTGGTGGTGTTCATGCCGGTCCAACCCCACCTGGCCCCACTGCACTCGGAGCCTGGCCTGACGTGGTGATCAGCCTCCGGCAGGGGGAGGGATCCTACCCACTCGCTCAGCTCCGCGTCATGCGACAGCTGCCACGGGTGAGAGAAAGAAAAAAACAGATCCAGATCAGAGCAGGAATCAGAGCAGGCGAGGGCCAGCACAGCCAGGCCAGAGCATGGACATGTGTCCAGGGAGTGAGTGTGAGGTCACTGGGCCTGGGGGATGGGATAGGGTGGTGCATGCAGCAGTGTGAGGTCACAGGGATGCAGGGGGATGGAATGGGGGCAGGACCTGCAGCAGTGTGAGGTCACTGGGGGTGGGGTGATGGGATGGGGGTGGTGCCTGCAGCAGTGTGAGGTCACTGGGGGCGGGGTGATAGGATGGGGGTAGTGTCTGAAGCAGTGTGAGGTCACTGGGGGCGGGGTGATAGAATGGGGGCGGTACTTTGATCAGTATGATGTCATTGTCCAAGTTCTCGTTGTTGAAGGCAAATTTGTAATTTTCACATCCCAAACACACATCTAGTCTTTGGGCAACAACATGCCGGCCCCTATCCCGCCCCAGGCCAGGGACTGGCTGGGGACGGCATGTTTCTTACCCCAGGTTGCAGTTACAATGAGCCGCTGTCACCACCACATCCTCCCGGATGAGGAACCTGCCGCAGCTTCCCGCTGACCCGATTTACACGTAGGCCATGTAGGGCCTGGTGCTGGGCGAGGCTTCCTGGCCCCCAATGACCCAAGCTGCACAGAGACAGGGAGGGCATCAAAAAGGAGGCTGGAGTGTGGAACCATGGTCCTGATCTAATCCCACAGGCCAGCCCTCTTCTGGTTTAGGTCAGACCCTTGGGTCCCCCAAGCATGGTGTCCCCCAAATCAGCCCCTCACCCCACCCCACCCAACCTTCCTCTGGATCAGCCCCTAACCCTGGCCGGCCTTGTCTGGTGAGCTCATACACAGCCATCCGTCTGTCTGTCTGTCTGTGGGTCACCCCTTGGCCATCTGCCCTGTCAGAGAACTAGACTAGGGATTCCTTAGCAGCCCCGGCCCCATTTTCCTGCCGCCTGAGACTCGCCTGAGCCTTATGGCTTATTCTATTTCCCTGCCCCGTTCTCACTACTGGAACGGCAAAACTTTTTCAGCAAATACCCAATTTGCCGGAAAATGCAATTCCCGGAAAAGGAGACAAGTTTCATTCTGGCCACTGTGAAACGAAGCATCTTAACTTTTTGTTTGGAAACTCTGTTTTGTGTAGAAGTGGAGGGAGTTATTCTTTTTAAATACTTTTTTTTAAAAGTGTGGAAAAAAACCCTACTAACCGACCTGAAATGAAATGAAAAAACACCCCCCCCAAAATTGTTTCGGTTTGAAGGAAGGGGCTGAAAACGAATGAAAAAGCACGAGGAAAAATAAAAGGATTCTGGATCAACTTTTTGTTTCAAATTTACATTTTGGGTTCAAAACGCTGCTAATTAAAGAAAATAAGGGTGAAAAACACCTGAAAAGGGCCCAAAATGGAACCCAAAATGGGAAAAAAATTTGCCTCAGGCCAAAGGAAACAGCCCAAAGCAAATGAAAAACGGAAACCTTTTGGCTTGGAATCAAAGTATTTTTAGGGTTTTCCCTTGGGCGAGAAAGAAATCCTTTTTGGTAGGAACCCAATCTCCCCCTCCCCCGGATTTTACGCTTTGGCCGCTGAACCAGAAAGTCAATGGTTCGCTCGGCCGGGCGGTTCCTTTATTTCTCTGGCAGGCATTTTCCCCAGCCCGCAAATCGTTTGCTAGCCTCGTCCTGGCCTCTCCCCAGTTTGCTGCTGCCCCTTTTAAAGTGCATGCCCCAGAGTTCGGTGCAGGAGCTCAGTATCCTCCGGGAAATAACACGCCCAGTCCTGGCTCACCATGGCCCTGTTCACGCGGCCAGGGATGGCACTAGACTTTTGTGCCGCAGTTACGCACGGGGAGTTCGGGGATGGGCCATGTCAGATTGAAATAAAGTTTGGCTGGAGAATTTCACCCCAGCGGGGATGGGAGTGAAGCTGCTTTAGGAGGGAATCTTGGTTCTCTGGTGTTTAGGTCTGGGGGTCCCGGGGACACCAAAGGCAGCATTAACATCCCTCCGCAAGCTTTCCTAAGCCCCCAAAGGCTAACTTGGGTCTCAGCAGCATTGAAAATCCGGCAGCTTAGTAAGAGATCTTCTGAGTGTCAGAATGGGTTGGCCACATATCGGCACCATCTATCTATCTATCTATCTATCTATCTATCTATCTATCTATCTATCTATCCCTCCGTCTGTCCATCCGTCCGACCGTCTGTCTGTCTATGTCTGAAGAGATCTCTGAGCCATCAGTGATTATTGTCGAGAACTCATTGTCAACGGGAAGGAACCCAGAGGACCCAACAAAGGCAAAGATTGCATTGATCTATAAAGAGGGGAATATGGGAACCCAGGGAATTATAGACCAGTCCCCATCATTTTGGAAAGAGAATGGAGCAAATAACCAAACATTCAAATTCTAAGCGTCTAGAAGCAACATGCCTTTGCCAAGAACACAACACGGCAAACCAACCTCGCACCCTCTGACAGGGTAACAAGTCTTGTGGATAGGGCGAAGTGGTGGATGTGATTCATCTCAACTTTAGTAAGGCTTTTGATACCGTCTCGTATAACCTTCTCATACACAAATTCGGGAATACAGTCTAGATGGAGCCACTCTAAGGTGGGTGCATGACTGGTTGGAAAAACCGTTCCCAGAGAGTACTTATCAGTGGTTCCCAGCCAAGCAGGAAGGGTGTAACGAGTGGGTTCCCGCAGGGATCAGTTCTGGGTCCGGTTCTGTTAAATGGTTTTTAGACAATGGTGAAGAGATGACCCTTTGAAAGTATGCAGAAGACACCCAGCTGCGAGGGGTTGCGAGCGCTGTGGAGGACAGGGTTAGAATTCAAAACGATCTCAGCAAACTGGAGAGATGGTCTGAAATAAACAGGCCGCAAGTGCAATGATGCAAAGCACTCTATTTAGGGAGGAATAATCAGTTGCAGAAATAGAAAATGGGAAGTGACTGCCGAGGAAGGAGTGCTGGAGAAAGGGACCTGGGGTCAGAGTGGATCATAAGCTAAATATGAGTCAGCAGTGTCACAGCCTTGCAACGAAAAACAAAAATACATTCTGGGATGTATTAGCAGGAGTGTTGTAAGCAAGATCACAGAAGTAATTTTCCTGCTCTATTCCGCACTGATTAGACCTCAACTGGAGTATTGGGTCCAGTTAAGGGCACTGCAATTCAGGAACATTGTGAACAAACTGGAGGAAGTCCAGAGGAGAGCAACAAAATGATTAAAGCTCCAGAACACATGGCCTAGGAGGGGAGACTGAAAAAACTGGATGTCTTTAGTCTGGAGAAGAGAAGACTGAGGGGGACATGATAACAGTCTTCAACTACCTAAAAGCTGTTATAAATAGGAGGATGATAAAATGTTCTCCTTAACCGCTGAGGATAGGACCAGAAGCAACGGGCTTAAATTGCAGCAAGGGCGGCTTAGGTTGGACATTAGGAAAAACTTCCTAACTGGCACAGTAGTGAAGCAGTGGAATAAATTGCCCAGGGAGGTTGTGGAATCTCCATCATTGGAGATTTTTAAGAATAGGTTAGATAAACACGTGTCACAGATGGTCTCAGACCTGCCTCAATGCAGGAGATTGGACTAGATGACATACTGAGGTCCCTTCCAGTCCTATCTAGCTATCTAATATTTGAATTGTTCAGATCTTATTTGTTTAGTTAAATTAGTTTGTTGATTTAATTCTGGGTAATTGTTTCAGGTTAGGTTGAGGGTAAGAGGGTGAGACAATGTTGCAAATGTCTTTCTGATGGTGGAAAAGCCCATCCATCCATCCATTTTGATACCCCTCCATTCATCCATCCATCCATCCCTTATCCACCACTTCATCCATCCATCCTCCTACTCCTCCATCCATCCTAAAATCCATCCATCCATCCCCATACACACCCTTTTACCCATCCATCCTTCCTCAAATAAAGAAAGGGCCATCTCCCTACACCTCCATCCCCCGACACTTCCATTCATGCATCCATCCTCCTACATATCTTCTACCCATTCATCATTCCCTCAACACGTCAATGCATTGATCCATCCATCACGCTACACCACTTTCATCCATCCACCCATTCGTACGTCCATCCAAATCCCTACACGCCCATCCCCCTACACATCAGTCCATCCATCCCCCTCCACAGCCTCCATCCATCCATCTATCCCCCTCCACAGCTTCCATCCATACATCCATCCGCATACACACCCTTCTACCCATCCATCCATTCGTCCCCAAACAAATCCATCCATCCATCCATCCCAGCCATCTGTACATCCATCCCTCCATCCATCCATCCATCCATCTATCAATCCCCATAGACACCCTTCTCCCCACATATCCATCCATCCATCCATCCATTGATCCATTCATGCATCCCAGCCATCTGTACATCCATCCATCCCCACACCTAGATCCATAGATTCCAAGGCCAGAAGAGATCATTTTGATCATCTAGTTTGATCCCCTGTATAGCACAGGCCATACAACTTCCCCCAAATAATTCCCAGAGCAGATCATTTTGAAAAAAACGTCCAGTCTTGATTTAAAAATTGTCAATGTCAGAGAATCCACCACCACCCTTGGTATATCGTCCCAGTGGTTAATTATTTCTTATTTCCAGTTTCAATTTGTTTAGCTTCAGCTTCCAGCCATTGGATGGTGTTAGCCATTCCTCTGCCAGGTTGAAGAGCCTGTTGTTAAAAATTTTGTTCCCGTGTTTGTACTTACAGACTGTGATCATGTCACCCAATAACCTTCTCTTTGTTAAGCTACACAGATTGAACCCTTTGACTCTGTCACTATAAGGCAGGTTTTCTAATCCGTTAATTGTGCTTGTTTCTCTTCTCTGACCCTGTTCCATTTTACCAACCTCCTCCTTGAATCCTGGGCCCCGAATGTACACCGGGATCCCAGAAGCCGTCACACCAGGGCCAAAGCCAATGGTAAAATAACCTCTCTACTCCTAATCGAGATTCCCCCGTTTATGCATCCCAGGATTGCCTAGTCCCTTTTGGCCGAAGTGTCGCACTGGGAGATCACATTCATCTGATTACCCACCATGACTCCCATATAAAAGTGGAGCAGCAGGACAGAAGTGGCACAGGCCTGGCCCATCCAGCGATTCCCGGCAGGACTCAGGGCTCCAGCTTCCTCATCATCTTCTGAATCCAGGGGATGAAGGTAGAGACTCTTGTGTACACCCCGGGAGGGGTGATAGGCCCCCAAGAGACGATGCCCTGGGCTGTTTGCCCGCACACCATATTTGAACTAAACACCAAATTTGATATAAACACGGATCCAGATTTGAACTAAACACCATATTTGAACTAAACACGGCTCCTCTAAAAACGCAATGGGAGGAGGAACTAGGCCAATTATTTTCTGCTAACTAAGTGGAAACAAATTTTCACCAGCGCTCCAGCCTGCTCCTTGGACCTACATTTAAGATTAATTCAGCAGCAAATCACATGGAGGATGTGTTGGACCCGTGTTCAAAACAGGTGCTACTAAGTAAGACAAATATTGGTGCTGTGATTCAGAAGTTGGTTGCTTAACCCATATGCTCTGGGAAAGCTCCTAGACCCGTGGGCTTTGGGCGGAACTGAAGGGGAGAGGTCATTTTTTCCCTATCAAATAAAATTAAACATGTAATTTTCAACTGAATGGGTGTTAATTGGAAGCGGAATAAATCTGAAATACTTTGGCTAAGCAGAGCACTAATAATGGCGAAATCCAAAAAGCGACCAACAACCAAAGAAGATTGGAGCCTGGACTTCCTAAGCTTGGGAAGAAATGGAGACCATTACAGAGATACCCCAGAAACGTTGTCAAAGATATGGGATACTTTCCTGGACGTATCTGAATGATCCAATCAAATGCATGGGCAGCCTTCACCTCCCCCTCCTCTCTGCCCACTTCCTTCCTCTCCCGTCTCTATCTCCGGCCTCTGAATTTTGCTTCTAGTCTTTCTCAGAATTCAGTAATTTTTCTTCTGTTGGATTTTTATAAGTATCTCAGGTTCGTTAATTGTGGATTACAATAAGGGATTGATATTCTAACCATTCATATTAGAGATAATGAAATGTTTCACGCATAGCTAAGGTGAGGAAGCAAATACTTAATATTTTCGGGACGTTTATATAGCATAAAATGTATATGTATATTTTTTTCTTTTTCTTTTCTCACTCTCTCCAGATGTCTTTTTAAAAAATTAATAAAATATGAATAGGAGAACAAATTCCTTTTGGCGTTTTCAAGGAAAAGTAGAAATTTCCCGTGGAAAAACTCTGAACAAATCTCAACCAAGCTGGATGAAACCAAAACTCGACATTCAGTGTAAAGACAGCGGGGTGGAGGGGAGAGAAGGGCAAGGAAGAACTAGTGAAGCTGAAGGACAGGGCTGGCACACGACGGAATGGGGGTAAACTGGCAGGGATGGATGGGCTAGCTGGCCCCTGGGAAGTTTTTAACACTACAGGCCCGGTTGAAATCAATATCAGGGCAGCCACATTCAGAGCTGAACCAGTCGAATGACAGATGTGGGTTAAAATCAGTTTAGTTAAAACTGTGCAAGTCTGTGAGTCGCTCAGACCTGAACGTTGGCAAAGATGACTCAGGGATGTTGGTTTGGCTTCCAAATCAATGAGGGAGGTTTGAAAATCTGAGGCCGTTATTTCTATATTGTCCCCCGTTGTGCTGCACACGGCACAGACCCCAACCAATATGGGAGCCCCTCTTTGCGCTTGTTGTGGCACCGTCCCTTCCCTAAAGAGCTTCAGTTTAAAAGTTTCAGACAAATGAAGAAGGAAGTAGAACCCAGGAGTCCTGGCTCCCAGCCTCCCCGCTCTAACCACTAGACCCCACTTCTCTCCCAGAACTGGGGATAAAACCCAGGAGTCCTGGCTCCTGGCACCCACTTAAGATCCCCTCTGTCTCTCTCCTGTTCTCAGTCTCCCTCTCTGTCTCACAGGGGCTTTATCTGGGTACCATCTCCGCTGCCTGGGCTCCCGCACCCACACCTCCAAACCCTTCCCGAGCTGGGTCTGGGGAGGCAGCGATCACTCTGGCAGATGCATCTGACTCTGGGGAGGAGACACAATTTGCAAAGAGCCCAGAGAGCTCCCGATTCCCCGTCAGTCAACAGCCCCAGCCCCAGGAGGAGAAGAAAGGCCGCAGCACCAGGATGAGGATCAGCATCATCAGTGTCTTGGAAAAACGAACTCCCTTGTGCCTCCACCCCGGGGGATTCATAGAGCCACTGGCAAACCCCAAGTCACGTACACGTATGCTCTGGGTTCATGCAGCGTCCCCGTGAAACATCAGCCTCTGGCTGCTGACACATCGAGGGCATGAGGGAGGGAGCTGGTGGCTGGAAAACAACCTCCCTCCAGAGGCAGTAGCCCACGGGGGAAAGAACCTCTGGGACAGGGCGTCTCCTCCCCTAGAACTTCTGGAAGCAGAGGCAGGAACCCAGCACATCTGGCGCCACGATCCCCTGCACCTCGCCCGGCTTCTCCGCTCCAGCAGCTCATCTGGGGGGAGAGCAGCCGGCACTGAATCACCCACTGGGTTGCCTCGGCTCCACACTTCCTTCCCAGCACGCGTCTCAGAGCAGCGAGTCCCTTCTGCAGACTGAACAAGCCCAGTTCCCTCAGCCTCCCCACATAAGTCTTGTGCTCCAGCCCCCTAATCCTTTTTGTTGCCCTCCGCTGCACTCTCTCTAACTTCTCCACATCCTTGTTGTAGTGGGGGGCGCAAAACTAGACACAATACTCCAAATGTGGCCTCACCAATGCTGAATAGAGGGGAATAGTCACTTCTCTCAATCTGCTGGCAGTGCTCCTACTAATGCAGCCCAATATGCTATTAGCCTTCTTGGCAACCAGAGCACACTGCTGACTCATCTCCAGCTTCTTATCCACTGTAACCCCCTGGTCTTTTTCTACTGAACTACTGCCTAGCTCGTCAGTCCCCAGTCTGTAGCTGTGCCTGGGATTCTTCTGATCTACGTGCAGGACTCCGCACATATCGAAGTTCAAGGAAAATGATGAGGGGCTGGAGCACAAGACTTATGAGGAGAGGCTGAAGGAACTAGGCTTCTTCAGTCTTTAGAAGAGAAGAGTGAGGAGGGATTTGATAGCAACCTTCAACTACCTGAAAGGGGGGTACCAGGGAGGATGGAGCTAGGCTGTTCTCAGTGATGGCAAATAACAGAACAAGGAGCAACGGTCTCAAGTTGCAATGGGGGAGGTCTAGGTTGGACATTAGGAAAAAGTTTTTCCCTAGGAGGGTGGTGAAGCACTGGAATGGGTTACCTAGGGAGGTGGTGGAATCTCCATCTTTAGAAGTTTTTAAGGCCCAGCTTGACAAAGCCCTGGCTGGGATGATTTAGTTGCAGTTGGTCCTGCTTTGAGCAGGGATTGGACTAGATAGCGCCTGAGGTCCCTTCCAATCCCTATCTTCTAGGAGTCTATGATTAGTCCAGGCAGTCCCCAGTAGGCTGCTTTCGTGGGTGCTTCTCCTTCCCCATCAGCTCACAGTGACCAGACATTGCAGCTCCAAGCCCGACCCGCTAAAGTTTTGATGTAATGGAAAATTGTGATTTTTTTACTATTGGCATTTTTCTCCCAAAGCCTCATCTCGAACTTGACTGAATTACTGTTGTGAAATGGATTCACCTTCCCCCCTCACAGCCCTCCATCAATTCTGGGTAACTTTTAAGTGAAAGTTTTCAGGTTTCGATCCCTGTAAAAGGAAACACGTCGGGAGGTTTTTCCCAAGGAAAAATTTTTAAAAAACTTTTCATGATCAGCTGTGAGCAAGTCTTTACGCAGGTGAGTGGGTGTGTTAGAAAACCAACCTTTAACACATGGTTGGTCTTTGCATTAGGGCAGCGCCTAGACCAAGATCATGGCCCCTCCTGTGCCAGGAGCTGAACAGACCCCGACAGAGATCAGGGTCCCTTCCCCTCATTGTGCCAGGCCTTACACATCTCCACAATCCCTGACCCAAAGGGTGTCTGTTTCAAACAGAGACAGGAAGAATCGTTCTTCCCAATTGCATCGATGGGGAAACTGAGGCCCTGGGAGATTGTTCCTTCACCTGCCTAACACAACTGGGGGCCCATCAGTGTTCTGTGCAAATCCCTGTCCACAGAGATCCTGCCCAGAGGTGGGAACTGCTCCCAGATTTCTTGGATCCCAGCCTGGAGCTTTAGCCCCATGGCCGGCGTCCCTGTGTGGGGCACGGACTGGCAGAGGAGTTCCCAAGGAGCCTGCGGCAGCTGGGACACCCAGCCCCTTGGGCTGCTGTGAGAGCCCCAGCGGCACTCAGGAGAGGCTCCGGGGTTTTCTAGTGTCCCCTTGGCCCAGCAGGATCGGGGGGGGGGGGACCCTCACTGCTGCCCACATCTCCCGCTGTGGGGCAAGGGCCCCTCTTTCCATGGGCCCCGATCCCCCCCACTCACCAGCCCGAGCCTCTGAGTGCAGGAGAGGGGCCTCCGGGAGCAGTACCAGGATCAAGAGCTGCATCGTCAGAGCCATCCAGGGATGGGCACGGAGCCTCTGCCTCAGCCCTGGGAGTTATATGGCCTGGGAGGGAGGGCAGGGCCTGCCGACCACAGGGGTACGGACCCTGCTGCCGTGGATCCCTCGCCCCAGATGGGCTGGGTGCAGACACCCATTGGGAAGCCTCAGGTCACAGCTACGCCCACATGGGGCAGGGATTTCCTCTCTGCTCTGGTGAGCAAACCACCTAGCTGAGAATGTGGCTAACACTCCCCCCCCCCCCCCAAACGACCAGTGTTAGAAACACCCCTGGGCTGTTCCTCACCTCGATTCCCAGACCCAGAGATTGCAAGGCCAGGAGGGGCCACTGGGTCTTTGCAGCCTGATGCCCTGGGCACCCCAGAGTCCAGAACCCACCCAGCAACTCCGGCCTCAAGCCCCACACCGTGGTGACGCTGGGGCAGGTGTCTGGAGAGAGACGCCGCATCTCCAGGGAAAGAGGCTCCATGGCAGCCCCAGGTCAGCTGCTCCCCTGGCTCTGCATTCATAGTAATTCATGTGAGATGTGTCATGTCAGGTACTGTTAGAAAGGCATAATGTGCTAAGTAAGATGATGATGTTTATGTTCATGTGTTATGTATGTAATGGAAGTTATGGCTATGGTTGCTATATCTGTATTTCAAACTGTGCTGTGTCTGGGCAACTCCCCAGACAGGAAGGCTGCAGCACTACCCTGCTTAATGGCCCATTAACAAATTCACAGGTACAAGGGGCCCAGGGGGAGAAGCCAGGGATACACCTGATGAGTCACCAGGACTTGCTCATGTGACTCTGGACTCCATTTTGGTTCCTGTGAAATTCCACAAGCAGCATGGCACAGACCAAACGACAGAAAAGGCAGCTGCCCAGGATCCATTTTGTCTTCAGTCGGGTTCAGCTTTCAGCCACCAACGTACCTCTGGATCAAGTCATCTGCAAGTGAAACTGTGAAACAAAGGACTGAGACCCAGCCAGATACTGGATGTTCACCAGAGGGACTGTACAGCAGGAACCACACAGTGGTGACACACTTCTTCTTCGTGCCTTTCTCCAACCTCCTTGTGCTCCGTGTTTCCCTTTTTTTCCTGGTGCTGCTGATGTACCTCCTTACCATAGTGGGGAATATGCTCATCATCACGCTCACGCTGGTGGACCTTGCCCTTCGCTCCCCCATGTATTTCTTCCTCCGGAACTTGTCCTTCCTGGAAATTGGTTACACCTCGTCCATCATCCCCAAGATGCTGGTGAACTTCCTCTCCGAGGACCAGAGCATCTCCTTCCCGGGCTGCACCACTCAGATGTATTTCTTCATCTGCTTGGGGATCACAGAGTGCTGACTATTGGCCGCCATGTCCTACGACCGTTACGTGGCCATATGTCACCCTCTGCACTACATGGCCATGATGAGCAGAGCGGTGTGTTTCCAGCTCTCAGCGGTGTGCTGGCTCATCGGGCTGCTGGTGGGCGTCGAGCAGACAACTCTCATATTCACTCTGCCCTACTGCGGGCCGAACAGGATCAACCACTTCTTCTGCCACCTGCCCCCGGTGCTGAAGCTGGCCTGCGCGGATACCTACAAGAATGAAATTTCTATTTTCATCAGCTCTGTTCTCTTCATCATGGTGCCCTTCCTGCTCATCCTTGTGTCCTACCTCCACATCCTCCATGCTATCCTCAAGAGACCATCAGCCATGGGCAGGAGCAAAACCTTCTCCACCTCCTCCTCCCACCTCATCGTGGTTACCTTGTTTTACAGCTCCGCCATCGTGACGTATCTGAAGCCCAAATCCAGAAACTCACTCAACACTGACAAACTCCTTTCCCTGTTCTACACGGTCATGACCCCAATGTTGAACCCTTTGGTCTACAGCCTGAGGAATAAGGAGGTGAAGGAAGCCCTGAGAAGGGTGATAGCCAAAAAAATATTGGTTTGAACCCTGTAATATATAGCTACACGTTCTTCTATTGAATTTGGCACTACCTGTAATAATTGCTGAACATTGCGTGTCCTGAGGATTGTACAGACGTTGTTTATTGGCATATATGGGGTTAATTCAATAGCCGGGCTTCAGGAAATTACCCGGGAAGATGGACAACAGCCCAGGTGAGAGTTCCTCACCAGATACCAAAGCCAATAAATCGTGATCTGCTTTCCTTGCCTGTGGTGGGCCTGCCGGACCAGTTTTCCCAGGACTGTATCCCTCCACCTGTGATGGGAGGGACATCAAAAGACTGAGGGGGGGGGGGTTTAAAGAGATACGCTCCCTGCATAGAGGTGACCCTAGTTGGATGAGATAGTTTAGGAAACAAAAATTCCAAAAGTTGAGGGTTTCCTCAAGGAACCTGAGCCTTCCTAGAGGTTCTGCCAAGGGAAGGCAAATCTTTAGGTAAGATAAACACGGGTGTAGCCTTTAGTTGTTTTAATTCTTTTTTCTTCCAATGCTGAGCTCCTACTGTTAAGATTAAACAATACTTTGTCTGAAAAAGGCTGTTTTGGGTCAGTGTATTCAGCCCTGGTCACAGCTCCCTGTGGGGGCTTGCTGGTGCTAAGTTCAGTCGGCCCTGCTAAGTAATTCTGGTTGATATCGAGAGTGCTGTCTCCCAGGGATCCAGTCTGGGAGTGGGAGAAACATAGCAGTCCACACCAGAGAGGAGAAGGCTTGAGGCCTGACACCTGGAGTCCACCAGAGAGACCCGGTGAGGGGACAGAGGTGCAGCTAACTCTAAACCAAGACAATTCTTTTCTTTTCTCTTTACCTTCTTACTTGCTTGCCTTTTCTCTCTCTTCTTTTTGCATTTCTCACTCTCTTCTTTTTCACTTTTTTATTTTTCCATTATTTTCTCTTTTTTTTTCTTTTCTCCTTTCTTCTCTTCTCATCCCAGCCACCACCATCTTTTCCTTTTTAAGGGGTGGTTGTTGAATGAGTCTGACAAATACTTTTTTGATGCATTTTCATTCACTTATTCACCGTGTTTTGAAACACGAGTAAATTAAAGCACATTAGGGAACTTGAAGCACATGGCACCATGGTCCAGGCCATAGGACGCTTAGTGCATGGCACACTAGTGTGCTATAGATGGACACCCCAGCATGCCACAGACTAAGGCCATGTCTACACTAGCATGCAAGTCAGCAAAACGTTTGTCACTCAGGGGTGTGGTTTTTAAGTTTTGCCATCATAAGCACTCATGTGCACAGCGCTATGTCAGTGGTAGAGGCTCTCCCACTGACATAGCTACCGCCACTCATTGAGCTGCTTTTATTATGTCAACGGGAGAGCTCTCACGTCAGCGTAACGCAGCTACACAAGCCGCATCACCATGGCTTGGCCTCAGTGTTCACCTACAAAAACCCGGAGATATAGAAGCTGCCGTGGGAGGTGTCAGCAGGTAATGGAAATATTATTTGTTTTCAAGTACGTTGCTTTCTTACCCCAATGTGATCTGCAGAAATATTCGATGGGAAAAAATATTTTTGGTCAAAATTTTCTATGGAGAAAAAAAAATTCCAAGTAGCCAAAACAGTGGGTGGATTTTGAGCAGTAGGTGCAAATGCTGAGAGTCTCCGAAGAGAGAATTTCATTTTCTCCTGATACAGGCCAACCGTGAAATGATGGTTTCCTGTGGTTGTTGCTATACAGAGAGTAGAGCGTGTGGTTTCAATCCATATGATATTTCTCTGGAAAGAAAGAAAGAAAGAAAGAAAGAAAGAAAGAAAGAAAGAAAGAAAGAAAGAAAGAAAGAAAGAAAGGCCATGATTCATCACAGAACGTAACGTGCACCTATGTTACACATGGGATTAGTCTCTTTGAAGTAAGTGCGACTACTCATGTGCTAAAGATTCAGCACATACCTAAGTGTCTTGTTGAATCGGGATCATAAAACCTCCATATCAGTATGACCAAAGTGTGTTACCTGCCCTGTAATGACCCTGAATTGACTGACACAACTGCTCACCCACAGACAGACAGGAGATTTCCCGTCGTGTATAACTCTATGAGACCAGTGCATACATCCTACGCAGTGTCTGTGTCTTATAAGTTCAGATCCACAGGACAGCCTTTGGGACATCGGGGTCAGGGCTGGTTGTGGGTGCAGGTTCCTCTCATTTCTGAGTTTGGCCCGTTGTGGCGTTCCCCTCTCCAGTCTGGACTGACATATCGCTGTGTCACCCCCAATCCCTCCACTCCTGGGACCTGTCTTGTACTTGCCCCGCTGTGTGAATCACCCACTCTTGGGTCAGCCCACGCACAGCCTTCTGCAAACAAGTGTTCCCTGTTTTAGTGAATGAGTTCTTCTGGCCAGCCACTCATGGGATTACACAATGCTGTGACACACACCCGACCCCCAGGCATACCCCAATGAAACCCTAGGAACTGCTGTCTTACATAATTCAGTGCTGCCACTGGTCTTTGCAAGCTCAGATGTCCATCAATTTATCAAAGACCCTGATCTGCCCCAGCTCTGTCATTTTTAATGAAGTCTCAACACGCACCCAAACCACGAGCGCTGCTTTGGATAAAACAAACCAGTACATTTATGAAGTACAGAAAGATGTTAAGTGATTCTACGCCAGAGGAATATAAATCAGACAAAAATAAATAAAAACAAATCACATCCTCAACTAAACTCAGCACTTCAGTGGCCTTACAGTTGTTAGATGGTGCTCACCACGGGCTGGTTGGACGGCCTCCAACCAGGCTCCCCGCCCGTGAGCGGTCTGTCTTGATCTTGTTTTGTCGATGGATTGCAAGAGAGAGCTCAAGAGATCAGAATGTCTCTGCCTTTAACCCCTGTTCCTTCGCCACCCCACGTCCAACAGGGCTTCCTCCACTTGAATCAAATGAGCATCACCTTAGCAGATGTTCAGGCCAGTCCGTTGTTCCTGGGAGAGTTAGATTGTTTTATGCAGGCCTTAGTGAGGTGTGGACGCTCACTCTGCAGTCAGTGTCGGCCTGGATTCGCTCCAAACGATGTGAGACGCACATTTGGGAACATTCATAGAATCATAGAATATTAGAGTTGGAAGGGGCCTCAGGAGGTATCTAGTCCAACCCCCTGCTCAAAGCAGAGCTCCATAACCACGCGTGTGACATTGCGAGAAGCGCACTATCATAACGACAGTGTTCAGTGTGCCATGGGCGTTCCAAGAACACGGCACACCACACACTTTGCATTAAACCATACACACTTACACCATAAGGGTGTAGATGGGGTGCAGTGTGTCTAACACTGATAACAATGTCCTTTGGAAAATAGCAATCTAACCAATGCTCTCCCCCACTGGGCTAAGGGAAAAATATCTCTCAATCCAGCTCTCTCAGAAGAACAGACAGAGAGACCTGCGGGGTGTGGGCAGTCATGTCCCTTGCACATTGTCAGCCTCGGTCAAGCTACAGCTGTAGTGGGCACTTGCTCACCTGGTCTGCCATATCTGACCGAGCCTCAGTAGCCATCGCTTCTGGCCCCAGCCTACAAAACTGATGCCTACGAGTCTCTTCACTCATCTGAGCGACCCTGTTGAGCTGACATGAATGGGGGTCACACGTTTGTGTCCATGTTACGTCTTCTCCTGCAGGCGGGCCATGCAATGGGAGATCGCTGGATAAGCCGGGGCCAGAGGTGGTCAGGAATGTTTTGAGGGCACTTTTTCTTTGTTTGAAAAAGCCGATTCTTCAAAACTGAATTTTTTTGGTGTGGAAACTTAGTATTGACTCAAGTGTGGTCAGGAAGGTTTGAAAATTGCAGCTGGAAACCAAATTTTGAAACATTGAAACTTTTCAAAAAATGCAATTTTTTTCCATCCTGTCCCGCTATGTGCAAAGATGATGATGATGATGATGATAGATAGATAGATAGATAGATAGGGTGTGTATGGGGATAGATAGATAGATAGATAGATAGATAGATAGATAAGCTGATTTTATCCGTGAAAATAAAATATTAATACTGAGTAGAATGTCTCAGAAAATGGTAATGGTAAAAATTATTGTGGAAAAATGAAAATTTCAAAAGCACTTAAGGGAATTAGAAATATAAATTGATTGAAGTCAGTACTCCTATATCTCTAACAAACCTTTGAAAACTCCCCCCCAAAAAACGAGTTAGTCAGTGTCTGAAATTTCATGATTTTTTTTTCTTGTCCATTTTCTGACCAGCTTTATTTATCACTAATTTCTTAGGGTGGAATTTTAAACAGTACCTAGGGGATTTAGGCACCCAACTCCCATTGACTATCAATGGGAACTGCAGGGCACCTCATGAGGTCAGGTCCTCTCATGAATCAAGAAATGGTTAAACGACAGGAAACGAAAGGTAGGAATAAATGGTCAGTTTTCCAAATGGAGAGAGGTAAATAGTGGTGTCCCCCAGGGGTCTGTACTGGGACAAGTGCTGTTCAACACATTCATAAATGATCTGGAAAAAGGGCTAGATGGACCATTGGTCTGAGCCCGTACGACTGTTCTTATTTTCTTGAGTCGGAATAAAGACCCCAGCGAGGCAGTTTTTACATCGTCCCGAATTAAACTGGCATAAGGACTGAGTAAAACTGAGTGGGGATCTCAGGATTTCTCGTCTTCTCTTCATTTGGTCGCTATTACACACACACTCACGGACACACAACCACCTTTTCCTTGTTTGTTCTCTCTAAGCGGCACAGTTGCACGGGCAGCCTCTGTCAGGCCAACCTCACCTCGTTAACCAGAGCGGGCCGAGCTAATGACTCCCTGCTCAGACAAACCAACCTCCTTCACCCCTGATCTGGGGGGAACAATTCGACTGATGAGAAAGGCCACTCCTACGCCTCGGTCCACTCCACCCTCGCTCTACCTAGCAGGCAGTGGATAACTCTGTTGATTTTGCTTGACTGGTTTTGCAGACTTTCATCCTATCAATACATTTCACGGGTGACCAAACCAAGCCCTTGAGGTTCTCCTCTGCCTTCACTGAACCTTCCTCACCTGGGCTGAATTTTCAAGGAAAGCCAGGAAACAGACATCCCTGTAGCACCTCCATGACCTCAACCAATGCAGACTTTTACGTGGGTGTTTCTCAAGCACCAAACACTGGCTTAGCTCTGTTCCCAGTGAAGTCAGTGAGAGTTTTCCCAGGAGGAGAGGTAGCCCTGGGGACCGGAGACCACAAAGCAGGTACAGAACTGGTGGGCGCTCCAACCATAATCCACTGACTCTCGATGGAAAACACCTCTGGGACAGAGACTGGAATTCAGCCTTCATGGTCCCTTCAGTCTTTGGCTTAGAATTGCTTCGAATTCTAAACATGGGGGTCAGCAAGGACCTGCTTTTTAAAGCAATTTAGACGCCAAGTGGGGCGTTCAAAAACATCTAAGGCCACCTTGGAGCGCACGTGCCTACCAGGTCAGGCCCTGAGCAAAGCACAGCTAGAAGCAGAGTCCCCCTTTCACCCCAGAGTTCAGAGCACTCCCCTGGGATGTAGGAGACCGGGAGGCAAATCCCCAATCTGCTTGAGAGAGGGGCTATTTGCTACTCTGTGGTGGCGTTGTCTGAATCTCTCCTCCTGAAGCTGTTCCACCTGGAACGAACCATTTAAACAGGAACCGGGCCAGAAAGAAAAAAAGAGAGTGATGCTGTAGTCTGGTTGGTAGGTGGGGTGACCAGCTGTCATGATTTTATAGGGACAGCCCCGATATTCGGGGCTTTGACTTATATAGGTGCCGATTACACCCCACCCCCTGTCCTGATTTTTCACACTTGCCATCTGGTCACCCTATTGTTAGTGCAGTTCCCTGCGCTCTAGCAGAACTTCTGGGCCAATGAATAGTTCATTATTTTACCCAAAGTGGAGCGACTGGGACAGGCCTTCCCCAAGATGTGCCATAAATCCCGGGGAGGGAGCTCACCTACAATGAGGGGCTGGGAGACACAACTCCCATGAGGCTCTGCCGAGGAATATCTGAATCCAAACCCGCCCTCTCTCTCTGTCATCTATGTTTGTTGTCTCCATCTGTCTTGTGTCCCACACTCAGATTGTCAGGTCCTTGGGGAAAGGACTGCAGCTTTGTTCATGTGTTTGCACATCGATTCTTGGATCTATAGCTGGGAACTCTATGCACTAGCTTCATAGAAAATTATTATTATTAATAATAATAATAATAATAATAATAATAATAGTATTGCTACAATCTGGGGGCCGACGGGCTAGGCAGCAGTTCTGCAGAAAAGGACCTGGGGGTTACAGTGGATAAGAAGCTGGATATGAGTCAGCAGTGTGCCCTGGTTGCCAAGAAGGCTAACGGCATATTGGGCTGCATTAGTAGGAGCATTGCCAGCAGATGGAGGGAAGTGATTATTCCTCTCTATTCAGCACTGGTGAGGCCACATTTGGAGTATTGTGTTCAGTTTTGGGCCCCTCACTACAGGAAGGATGTGGGCAAATTCGAAAGGGTCCAGTGGAGGGCAACGAAAATGATGAGGGGGCTGGAGCACAAGACTTATGAGGCGAGGCTGAGGGAACTAGGCTGGTTTAGTCTGCAGAAGAGAAGAATGAGGGGGGATTTGATAGCAGCCTTTAACTACCTGAAAGGGGGTTCCAGGGAGGATGGAGCTAGGCTGTTCTCAGTGGTGGCAGATGACAGAACAAGGAGCAACGGTCTCAATTTGCAGGGGGGAAGGTCTAGGCTGGATATTAGGAAAATCTTTTCCCCTAGGATGGTGGTGAAGCAGTCGCTATTCTGCACTAACGCTCCCATTGCACACCAATAGCGATTTGCACTAACTACGCCGGGTTTTTCCCCAGGGGCACAAGCCCGTAGTTTGAACTGTCTCAATTCCTGTGAAAATTAGCAATGGGTTGACAGCTCTTCTCAGGGTCTCCTGGGCCTCTCTGTTCCTCAGGCTGTAGATGAGGGGGTTGACCATGGGAGTGAGAATGGTGTAGAAGACAGAGAACACTTTGTTAAGGACCCTCAGTGTGTCGGTGTCTGGCAGCACGTAGACAATGATCAGGGCCCCATAGAAAAGTGTCACCACGATGAGGTGGGAGAAGCAGGTGGAAAAGGCCTTCTGCCTCCCGGTGGTGGACAGGACTCTCAGGATGGTGGCGATGATGCACACGTAGGACACCAGAGATAGTAGAAATGGGGGCAGGGTGTATATGGAAGCCAGAATGAAAGTCATGGTGTCCACCAGGCTGGTATCACTGCAGGACAGTTTTTTTACTGGGGTGGTGTCACACAAAAAATGGTCAACTTCGCTGGGGCCACAAAACGCTAACTGTGATATCAAGGACATCGTTGTGCTACTAGCCAGAAGCCCACTGATCCAAGATCCAGCTGTTAGTTGAAGGCAGAACCTGCCGTTCATGAGGGCTGCGTAACGCGGTGGTTTGCATATGGCCAAATACTGGTCGTAAGACAAGAGGTAGCACTCAACACTTACCAGGAAACCAGAGAAATAATATTGCATGGTGCAGATTGTGAATCAGATGGTCCGGTGCTCGGTCAGGAGACCGGCCAGCATCCTGGGCAGGATGGTGGAGGAGCAGCAGGTCTCCAAGCAGGACAAGTTCCGCAGGAAGAAGTACATGTATACTTTTACACATTACATTGCACTCGCTATACATTGTGTTGCACATTTTGGGATTAACTTGGTTACTTTGTAGGAACCAATCTCAGTACAGAATTCTCTGTCCATGTACAACTTCCTCTTTAGCTTATCTTTTTGTTCCCAAATTATCGTATCCATTGTAATCTTGTCCATTGTGAATAGTTCACTAGGTGTTCCCCCCTTGTATTAGACAATACAGACATTCTGTTTCCAGCCTTCTGATCCAGTTATGTCCCTTATCCTGTCTCCCAAAAAATGGGACCTTCTCCATGTTTAATTACTCATGTCAAGACAGGTTTACAACTGTTTTAAATATTTCCAATTCAATAATAATAAAATATCATTAAAACTGAATTATTTCCAAAAATTTTTTCTTTAGCTGAAACTGTTTGTTTGGCAGGAAATTTTTTTTGGTCAAAATTTTTGGACTATCTCTGCTATCTACGAACTAAGGGCATTGACTTGAAAGTGATTGTTCATCATGTGCTTTAAGTGAATCCGATGTGCATAAGCACTTTGCTGGATTTGTTTTACTTGCTACATCTTGTGACTCTAGGTTTACACAGTGTAAATAAGGGCAAAATCTATCTGTTTATCTATGTTAGGATTTTATACTTCCCCCTGGTTACCACACTGTCAGAACACCTTCCTCACAAAACCAGTAGCAATAGTAAAGTCCCTAGTGGACCTCATGGAACCTCTGGTTCTTCTACTTTTGAGGGGAAAAACTCTGCTTATGGATGGAAATTTGTGGGGTTTATAGTTTGTTGATTTGACTATTTTTGTTTTGTTTTGGTTGGTTGGTTTCTTTGTTGCAGATACTTGGTTTTCAGGGTAGGGGAAGGGGAGTTATTTGGAAATGTTTGGTTAGATGCAGTAGTCAAGATTCAGTCATCTCATGCGGGTGATGTTGTGTCATCTCTTTAATGGGGTTTTGAAATGGAGTTGAAGGTTTGAATGACAGAAGGGTGCAGAAGAGTTTCATAGATGTCTGGGCTCCTGTTGAGATGATTACATTAATGCAGCTGGGATTTTATTGGGTTACTAAATGGGTTATTATTTGGTTATTAATCTGCCTGGGTAAGCATCCTTTTTATTATATTACAGCTCAATACCTAAATACACCAGTGCTGTGTCGTTCTTCTTATGGTAGAAAGTCATTTTGGAAGAGGAAGGTTTTGCAGTGTTTCCTAACTGACTTGGGAAAACGAGGTAAAACTCTGATCCAATTTTTGTCATTGAGACTTTTCAAAGGAAGCTTTTTTAATAAAAAAATGCTGATTCGTCAATATTGTAGCTTCTCCTAGAAGCACATCTGTTCTGATTAAACTTCCATAGAGACGGTGTCTCGGGTGCAGGATGGGATTTCGAGCCAACACCAGGGAGCAATAGCCAAAAATAGCCAATAAGGCAGTGATCAGAGCACTTACCGGGGCTGTTCTAAATGAGACAGAGCTCGAAACTGGTTCTTCCAGAAGCCACCTGTGTGTCCTACCCATCACTGCCTTTGGCCCAGTGAATAGGACATTATTTATACAAAGTCCGAGCAGGATAATCTATTGTAACCAATAAGGCAATAGAAACAGAGCCTGTTAAAATATGTCCAGTCAACACAGCTCAAATCTAACAGACATTTCTTATCATGAAGTTCTTGTAAATAAGTTCTGGGGTCAGAAATACTGGCAGAAATTCTGTAATAAATAACACCAAATAATGAATATTTTCAAGGAAATCATTGATCTGGAAATCAACAATAATGGACAACAAAAGAGGCACAATAATTGGCTTTGATTATTCATAATCTATCTATCTATCTAGCTATCCCCATAGACCTTCGTCTGTCTATCTAGCTATCTAACTACATACTCTGTTATATTTAATGTATACATAGGGTACACAAATAAGCACAAACATGCTTTAAAAATAACAATACTAATAATAACAACAGCAGCAATAACAGCCGGCTTCTGTGCTCTGGACACATTTGGAACCTTATGTGGAGGAAAGACCATTGGCTAATTCCAAATCAACCCTTTGCAGTGAATGACTAAATCCCACTTGCCCTGGTTACAGGGTTAGCTACATCTCTGACCCCTTCTCGGGTCTCTCTGAGGTCACCCCCTCAGGTCTCATCCATGAGCCTGCCTCTCTTTCAATGCAGAATCACCTGATGTTTCCCCCTCTCAAGCAGGGTCTCAGCTGACAACACCCTGTGCACCAACGTGATTTCTGAACAGGGTTTGATACCAGCAGTTCTTCTCTCAGGAGATGTGAGCAGTAGTAAGTTGAGTGACTGGCCGGCCTTCTCCATACAAAGTGTGATTTATTTACCACAGTAGGAACAAAGTTTAACATAAGAGAAAATATTAGATAGCAACTCCAGATCCATCACAGCAATTGTTCGGTGGGATAAAACTTACACCTTATTACCACGACTCAGTTTGTCTTTAGGCATTGCAATAGCTTTCTCTTCCAAAATGCCTTTCCACCATGGAAAGAATGATACAGCATAAAAATAATTGTTTGACCAGAAACTCAGCTACCCTGACAGCCACACGATTTTTTTTCCAAATCTTCATGAATGGGGAAAGCAAAACTTTAAGACTCTCAGAAAACCCCATCAAAGAGATGATGAGATTGCATCTCGAGTAGATGATAAATAATTGATACCCTCATTTAAACAAGCATATGCCACACTCCCAAACTCCTACCCCCCAAATAAATCATGTGGAGCACAGGAACAAATCAACCACCCAATAAACAAAATAACACACACAAAAAGAAACAATCAAGCAAACACAAAGCAAACCACTCATACCTGAAACACGATATTTATGTCAAAAAAGGAGAAGAGACAGAAACTTCATGAAGTTCACTGGGGACTTAGCTATGGCTATTGATATTCTGTGCAACGTGGTCAGGTCGTGTGGGGATGGTAGCAGTATAAACCTCTAAAATAAACAGATAGGTGTGTAGGCAGATTTATGGATAGATATAGAGATTCTGATCCTATTTACACTGCTGTAACCCTTCACTAACTCTTCTGACTTCAGTGGAGTTAGTCTGGATTTTATTACTTCATAAACATATTTCACGCGTCTCAAGGAGACAATTTTGTCATCAGTCGATAAAGAAGCTCAGAATGAAATCACAGTCAAGGAGCAAGGACGGACATTCTAATTCTTCGTGAATATCCTCCACACAATCAGTTTCTGTAATGCAGCTTTGATCTCCTTGTTCCTCATGCTATAGATGATGGGATTCATCACCGGATGCACCACGGCATAGAGAACACCCATCAGCAGCTCCGGATTTGATGCTGAGGTGGAGGTGGGATTCAGGTACTCAAACAAGCCAGTGAAAAGTAACAAAGAGACCACACTGAGGTGAGGCAGGGAGGTGGAGAAGGCCTTATGCCGGCCCTCTTCAGAGGGGATTCTCAGCACTGCTTTAAAGATCTAAACATAAGACACAATTATAAAAACAAAGCAGTTTATACCTATAAACACACCAAAGGCAATAAACCCAACTTCACTGAAGTAGGAGTCAGAGCAGGTGAGCTTGAGTAGTTGGGGGATTTCACAGAAGAACTGATTGATGACATTGGACTGGCAGAAGGGCAACCTGAAGGTGTTCCTGGTGTGCAGTGCAGAGTAGACAGTACCACTGATCCAGGCACCGGCCACCATTTGAATGCAAGCTGTCCTGTTCATCACCCTCTCGTAGTGCAGTCGTTGGCAGATGGCGACATATCAGTCATACGCCATGACGGTGAGCAAGGCAAAATCAGTTGTGGTGAAGCCGACAAAGAGAAAGACTTGGGTGATAAACCCAGGATAAGAAATCAACCTGGTGTTCATGAGGGAATTGACCATGGATTTGGGGAGGGTTACAGAAATGGAGCCAAGGTCTAGAATGGATAGATTCATCAGGAAGAAGTACATGGGGGTGTGAAGATGCTGGTCGAGCGCTACAGCCATGACGATGAGAAGGTTCCCCATCAGGGCTGCCAGGTAAATCACCAGAAACACCACAAAGTGCAAAATCTGCAGCTCCCTAACATCTGAGAATCCCAGAAGAAGGAACTCGGTCACAGCCGTTCGGTTGGACATTTTCTTCCTCTGTATATTCTCTGATGGCTGTAGAGGGAAGGACAAAGATAACCGTTGGGATTACAGGGACAGAGGAATGGCCCTGATCCCCCTCTGTAATATCTCACGATGTGGGCATCAAAGGTGCACAGCTCTCGTCCCTTCCATTGACTAGGAGTGGTGAGTTATCACCTGAAGGTAAATAGGCTCCCGTAAAGTCAATGGAGATGCAGCAGTGTACACCACCTGAAGGTCTAGCTCAGGATGTGTCTTGATGAAATGCCGTGTGAAAGATGGAGCAAAGAACAACCCCAACGCAACACTTCTAGCCAAGATGGATCCCCTCTCACTTCAAACTGCTGTCTCTGAGCTTGGGCACGAAACTAAAATGCCAACACTGCCTGATACCCACTTTCAGCGGAAATATGACATAGTGTTACTCGGTACCCGTGTGAGAGCTCCTCTGTAATGATTGCACTGCAACACCACCCAGGTGGCCTGCTACCTGCTGATGGATTGATTGATGACACCAAATCCCAGTTGCATTTCCCTCTGTGTGTCATCGTGGGCTAGAAGCATCACTCAGCTGCCTCTCTGCTGTGTCATTTACTGCCCTAACTTTATGTGTGTGTGGGTCTCTGGCAGTCAGGAGACTTGGCTCTGCCACCGACCTACTCTGTGACCTTGGGCAAGTCATTCCGCTCCCTGTGCCTCTGTTTCTCTCCCTATGCTGCGCTGCCTTTTCTGCTAGGACTGTGAGCTCCTTGGGGGTGGGCTGTGTCTGGTTATGTGTATGTTCTGTTCCCCCACCAACAGCATCTGTGCTTAGCTGGCAGCAGAGGGGAGCAGCAGATCCAGCGCTAGAGCAGGAGAGCTGGTTCTAATCCCACTGACCTTCTCCATGTCTGTGGGAGAGTAAAGAGTTAAAAGCTGGACAAGTGGTCGGGCCTAAGTGACAGGAAATGGATTTATGGCACAGGCAAACCTTGTTTTTGTTACTTGGTGAAATTCTAGCTAGAGTCTAGTTCCAGAGGGGTAGTCGTGTTATTCTGTATATAGCAAAAACAATGAGAGTCCTATGGCACTTTAAAGACTAAAAAATTTAATATTTGCAGGCATAAGCTTTCGAGAGACTTCAGCTCTCTTCTTAAGATGCAGTAATACAGAAAATAGGTAACACAGAAGCATCTTATAGATATCCAGGTGCATTGAGAACAATGGGGGAGGTGGAGTCCGGTACTTAAGACCTAATGACTGCCATTGAGTAGGAGGTGAGAATGGGTGAGCAAAGTAATTCACCTTCGGAAGTGAGACAGCCACTCCAAGTCTCTGTTTAAACCCAGTTTGAATGTGTCAAGTCTTTGTACTGCATCTACCACGAGTATCTGGGGGTGGGAGTGAATGTGAGGGGAAACCCAGACTGTCCAAGCAGTGCCCAATATACAGCCCATTTTCAGAAAACTGTGGAGATTCTTAAGAGTATTTTGATCCACTAACCATACATGCCCATTGCTATCTACAACTGTCACAGTGGCCACTAATTCCTACCAATAGCTTCTCTTTTGGTTAAAAAACCTAGGAAAATAAACAGCAAAAAACTTTTTTAAGTTGGTCCAGTGACAGCTCGTGAACGTCCAGAACAAAACTCAAGCTTCTGAAACCCAGGAAATACAGAATTAAGTTAAAACACCCTTAACTCTTCCCACTTTGAGCAATGCCTCACGACATTCGCAAACACTCACGTTGTGCCTTTTGGCTGTCATGGATGGGGGCTACCTGTACTTGCTCTATGCTCAAACACAGCCTGCTCCCCCCGCAGAATACCACACTTGGAACATTTCACAACCGCTTCATACCCTTTTACAGCCTCTTCCCACACAATTTTTCTACATATATTTATGATAGACATATAGATTCTTACCTAATTTACATTTGTGTAAACCTAGAGTAGCTCCATTGACTTCAGTGAACTCAGTTTGCATATATTACCAGTGTAAACCCAGTATTTTACATAAAGAGAGAGCACATCAAAGCTCCACGGAAACAATAATGCCATCAGTTGATTATATCTGTATAGATATAATGAATAAAGCCATAGTCTTGGGAGAAATCTGGATATTTTATGGTCACCCTGTCAGTTTTCTAAGGCACCTTTGATCTCCTTGTTCCTCATGCTGTAGATGATGGGATTCATCATCGGTGGCACCACGGAATAGAGAACAGCCACCACAAGATCCAGCCGTGACGTTGAGATGGAGGTGGGCTTCAGGTAGGCAAAGACACCAGGACAAATAAACAAGGAGACAACAATGAGGTGAGGAAGGCAGGTGGAGAAGGCTTTATGCCGGTCCCGCTCAGTGGGGATTCTCAGCACCGTAGTGAAGATCTGAACATATGACGCTATTATTAATAAAAAGCAGCTTAAAAACAAGCACGCATTGAAAACAATAACCCCAACTTCATCAAGGTACGAGTCAGAGCAGGCAAGTTTGAGGAGCTGTGGGATTTCGCAAAAGAACTGATCCACCGTGTTATTTCCACAGAAGGTTAATGCAAACGTGTTCCCGGTGTGCAGTACAGAATTGAGAACACCACTGATCCAAGCACAGGCGGCCATCTGGACACAAGCTCTTCCGTTCATCACTCTCTCATAGTGAAGTGGTTGGCAGATGGCAACGTATCGGTCGTACGCCATGATGGTGAAGAAAGCAAAGTCTACTTCAATGAAGAAAATGAAGAGAAAGACTTGGGCAACACATCCAGTATAAGAAATCGACTTGGTGTTCAATAGGGAATTGCTCATAGACTTGGGGACAGTGACGGAGATGGAGCCAAGGTCTATGATGGACAAATTCATCAGGAAGAAGTACATGGGGGGTGTGAAGGTGGTGGCTGAGGGCTCCTGTAGTGATAACAAGGAGATTCCCTGCCAGGGCAACTAAGAAAATCCCTAGAAACACCACAAGGTGAAAAAGCTGCAGCTCCCGCACGTCAGAGAATTCCAAGAGAAGGAACTCGGTCACGCTGGTTCGGTTGGTCATTTCCCTCCTCGGTACATTGTGTGCTGCCTGTGGAGGGAAGGACAAGGGTAATGGCCAGAATCAGAATCATCTATGACAATCAAATTCCAAGGCAGGTGCATTGTAAATTGGTAAATCTCCCTTAGAGTCAATGGACGGTGTCAGATCCACCGTCCTACAATCTCATCCAAGGTGTGCCTTGATAGAAAGCAGGGTAAAAACGGACCAAATTACAATGCAAACCCAACAATTGTAGCTAGGATGATCGTACTATTGCGAAAATCGAGAACTGTGTTATGAGAAGATGTCTACACTAGATTTAGAGATATTTGGATCACTGTGATCATCTAGGCTGACCTCTGTATAAGACATGCCATAGAACTTCCCCAGAATAATTTCTACAGTTGATCTTCCAGAAAAAAATCATCCAATCCTGATTTTCAAATGGTCATTGAAGGAGA
>NW_027130434.1:0-15373 GCF_026122565.2 Emydura macquarii macquarii | reverse complement strand
TCAGACCAGAGTCAGGAACAGCACTAAGGTCTCCTGGTCCATTCAGTAAAAAGACCAGAGCAGCGTAAAATGGCTCCAAAAGGCCTGGATCCAGCCGGGTGAGGATTTCTCCAGTGCAGCAGTGCAGAGAACAGCTGCAGGTGCCCTCTGAGGACTCATGCTCAAGCCCTATTGTGAGGTGTGTGGAGATGGGACTGGAAACAAGGTGATTATGTTGGGGCCACAGCACACAGTGCTGCAGAGATCCTGGGCCTTGCTGCTGCCCATAGGACCCAGGGAAAGGCTGACGGAACTAAAGGCATCAGCGATACCAGAACAATTCACTCGTACTGTGAAATAAGAGCGCTGATGTGGGACGTTACACCGGTATAACAAGAGTGGTTTAAATTCCCACCTGATCTTGTACTGGTGTAACCTTCCCCTGCAGACAAGCCCAGAGTTAAACTGGGGGCTGCTTTGGCATCCAGAACAGGCAGAGTCAGGAGCAACCTAGCAACAAGTTCTTCTCTTTAGAGGGAACTTTCCGTTCTGTGCACACCTGATGAAGGAAAGATTCTGCTGCAGTCAAATACTATAGGGCGAGGTTCAGGGTTTTGAGAGTCAGTTCGTTAGTCTGGTTAGCTGCTGGTAAAAGTACCCATGTATCCTTAAAGCCGCCTTCACCCTCACTGCCCCTGGGCTGCAGGCTCCGAGCACAGAATCTCTCCCTGAGAGTTTAAGACCATGTCTACACTAGCATGTGTGTCAGCAAAACTTTTCTTGCTCACGGGTGTGAGACAAACACATCCCTGAGTGACATAAGTTTTGCTGGCGTGAGCGCTCATGTGCACAGCGCTGTGTCTCTCCCACCGACACAGCTACCGCTGGTTACTGAGCTGGTTTTATTTTGTCTACAGGAGAGCTCACTCCCATCAGTGTAATGCAGCTACACAGTGATCTTACAAGGGCACACACAAAACCTGACCCCCCCCCCCCCCCCCCCCCCCAGCTCTGGCCATAACCCTACTGATTTTCATGAAAAGCAGAAAACTGGAAAAACTGATTTCCATGAAAATCAGGCTTTTCTGATTTTCACCCAAAGCAGGAGAGCTATGATCAGAGTGGGGAGGTGAGGGGCCTGCCTGCAACAGGGGGGTGAGGAGCCCAGTGGGGGACTGGCTGAAGTGAAAATGAAGAGTTTGATGTTGGGAAAAGTCTCAAGTTATAAACACAAAGGGTTTGTCTACACGGCCCAGGGCAGCGAGTCTCAGAGCCGGGTGACAGACGTGGGGTTTGCACCATGTCACTAAAAATAGCTGTGTAGACGTGTCTGGGGCTGGAGCTTGGGCTCTGGGGTGTCTGATGTGGGGTCCCTCTATCTCTACTGCTGCAGACGTCCCTCGGTGTCTAAATAGTGACACAGGCCCTGGGCCAGAGCATGAGACTGAGAATGACTCTGCAGCTCAGTGGGTCGGGCCCCACCCAGGAACCCCAGAGCACAGCCCCCCTGCTCCAGTGACCCTGTAATTATTGATCCATAACCACAGTGACGGGAGGGGTGACGGCCCCTGGCACAGCCGTGTCTTAGCTGTGTCGGTGCAAACACCCAGTGTAGACGTGCTGTATGCGTGTGAGCTGGGACTGGCACCTGGTACAGCTTCCCCCAGATGGAGGGGGCAGTAAGTGAGGAAATGCCCCCTCTCCTCCCCCCTGCCCCAGCCTCGTTAGCAATGACCCTTGGTCCCTTCAATAACCAGATACACTCCCCAATGCCCCACACTGCCTTGTCCAGTGAGGCTAGCTCAGACACTCTGACCGTGCCCTGGGGGAGGGGCTGGCTGTGGGGTTTGCCTGGCTGGAAGTTGGGGCCCATGGGGCCGGCCAGCATGGAGAGTCCCAGCTGTGCCCCCCAGGGCAGGGCTGCCTGGCCAGTGTGTGTGGGGATGGCACCGACGTGCTCTTAGCAACAAACCAGCCACACACGGCCCCAAAGCAACAGAGATTCCCTGGGCCCTGCCCCCCGCACTTCTCTCTGCCCCCTGGTGCCCACCCGTCTCCTGCTTCCCCTCTGCCCTCTGGCTCCTGCCCCTCCCTTACCCGTCCCTCACCCCTGGGCCCACCTGTCCTCTGCTGCCCCCACACACAGCAATTAACAGGGACGCAGGTTAATTTCCCTTTGATCCACGTGACCAGCCCCTGCCCTGGCCCTGACTCTGTGACTCTCTCCCCAGTGGACGTGACTCTGGATCCAGACACGGCAAATCCCAAACTCGTCCTGTCTGAGGATCAGAAACGTGTGAGACACGGAGACACACGCCAGGATCTGCCCGACAATCCTGAGAGATTTGATCCTTGTCCCTGTGTGCTGGGCGCTGAGGGTTCCCGGGCGGGAGGCGTTACTGGGAGGTGGAGGTGGGAGACAAGCCCAGCTGGGTTCTGGGGGTTTGTAGGGAATCTGTGAGCAGGAAGGGGAAGGTCAAACTCTCACCTGAGGATGGATACTGGGTCGTGTGGCTTAGGGATGGGGAATACAAGGCCCTCATCTCCCCCGCAACCTCCCTCCCCGTGAGCGTCAGGCCCAGCTGGGTGGGGATTTTCCTGGACTATGAGGCGGGCGAGGTCTCATTTTATAATGTGACTGACAGGTCCCGGGTCTTCACTTTCACTGGCACCTTCTCCGGGACACTTCGCCCTTATTTCTGTCCTGGTTTCCATGCTGGGTTTAAAAACGCGGCTCCTCTGATCGTCTGCCCGGTCCCAGCCCAGGCTGGAGGCAGTGCCTGTCCCCTCCCAGCGCTGAGGAGCCCCCAGGCCTGTTCCCGGGGGAGGGTATAAAGGGCATCAGCGGCCCCCCAGCACCCGCCCTCAGTTCCCAGCACCAGGTGGGTGGGGGAGGGGTCAGAGACGGGGGTGGGAGGAGCCGGCCGCTGAGAAGGAGGGGCAGGGCAGGGGGTGTGAATTGGGTGGGGCAATGTCAGGGGTGGATGCTAAAGATGGGGTGTGGAGGAGGCTGCAGCAGCAGGAAGGGAAGATCCCAGCTGATGTGAGGAAGACTCTGGGGGGATGTAACGAAGCGGGAGAGGAGATGCCCCAAGGAGAAAGAGCCCCTGGCAGAAATGACGGGGGGGAGGGAGTCCAGTGAGTGCGATGGTGCCAGTGAGCGAGGGGAAGGTCCCAGCATTTCCTGCCCTGGGGGAGTCTCTGCCCATGGTGGGGAGTGAAACAGCCACAGGGGGCAGCGCGGGGGCAGGTGTGAGAGCGCCAGGCCCCTGCTGTACGGGCCGCTCTGCGCTGCAGCGTCAGCCTGTGGGGGGAGCTGGTCCCAGCGTGAAGGGGGGAGGATGGGAAGAGATGGGAGAGTGGGGAGAGCCAGCCCCAGGGCTGTGTGAGCGATGAACCAGGCTGGGTGAATGGGCCCCACTTACGGGAAAGAGCCAAAGCAGCTTTTCCCCATTCCCCATGTGTTTGCCCCACCCCAGTGCAGTGCGACAAACGGCTCCCAGCACAGGATGATACTGGTAGAAAATACGGACAGACAGCTCGTGTCTTCTGCTGCCCCATCAATTTGCTGCCCCTTCCCTTTCCCTGTCCCAGGGGTAGCAGATGGTGACAGACGGGGATCAGTCACTCCTGTCAGAATTTCTACCCCTGTGAAATTTCAGTGTAAAATCTGGAGAGGAAAAAAGAGATTGTTCTAATTTTAAAAGTGCCTTTGCGGTAACAAGGTGTCAATATGTTAATTTACATTTCCACAACATGCTTCTAAACAGATTTGTAGACATCCTTTTTTTGGTTTCTTTTTGTTTTGAATAATTGTCCACCGCCAATGTACTGTTCATAGCCACTATTGATTTCCAGGTACTGCCGGGCTCTCTGTGTTCTTGGTTATCAGGACACAGCAAATGTGGTTTGGAAAATAAATGGAGAAGGGGTTGTATTTCTTCACTGAATAATCACAAACTAACTTAATTGCATTAAAGCTGTGGTCACTTCTCATGAAATTGTGTGAAAATTCACTGGGAAACCTTCCTTCTTAGCCATACATCAGTCCAAAGAGTGATATTTTTGTTGTCAGAGGAGGTCTATGCTCTAAACTATAAAGCTGCTTCAAGAAATTCATCCCAATTTCTGAGTTTCATCCACCACCTTCTGGAATGCTTCTGTAAGAAACGACTGACTGCTCTCATTTCTTGACATTAGTGAGTGAATCTACGAGCAAAGTCTGAGGGGAGGCACATCACATGGCATTGCTAGGCCTGCTTCTTGTAGTGTCCTTGTTTCGGTGTGAACACTTTCAATTCTGAAGATTTATTCACAATATTCAGTTCATGGCAGCGCATCCTCTCCTTACCTTGCTTATTGAAAAATAAATATCCTAAAATTAGCCTGTGATGGATTCGTTTGGGTTTTCATCCAGTCGGCTGGTTTCTAGGTGGCACCAGATGGTGAAGCTACACGTTGTTCTCAGTATTTTACACAGGGAAAGGTGAAGCTGCAAATAGATCTTTTTTGTCCATAAATTTCTTTCAAAAATACCTGTTCCTCTGCCTATTTCCCACTGAAATGATGGGTAATTGAATAATGGTGGTGTTGCATGAGAAAATAGGCTGGTAAATAGGTTAATGTACAAAATAGGTTTTGCTGTATGAAAAGACAAAATGTGTTATCACTCACAACTTACAGCATTACGTGTCATAAAAGCAATGCAGACACTGTTCATTTGTAAATATCTGATGGAGAATGGGCTGCCCCTTCAGCTCCTGGAACCTCTCTGGGAATTAAGCAGCTGGCACAGCCCGCCAGGGTTCTTCCATCAAATCTCTTCACTAGTCTTTATGCTCCAGATTCATTACAGAACAGCAGCAGTTGTGTAGA
This sequence comes from Emydura macquarii macquarii, assembly GCF_026122565.2. Taxonomy (NCBI): domain Eukaryota; kingdom Metazoa; phylum Chordata; order Testudines; family Chelidae; genus Emydura; species Emydura macquarii. Next base: position 10,519 of record NW_027130434.1, on the reverse strand, counting down.
GCCCCCTTCAAGCCCCTTGGTTCAGCCTTTTACACTGCTGCTTTCTTCTCAGTGCTGTGCAGCTGGTTAGTGAAACGACTGAGGCTCCAGGCTGTGAAAGAGCCCGGGGAGTGGGGGGGCAGAGTGTGTGAGCAGGAGGCTGTGAAACATTTCTGTGAGGAGGACCAAACCCCATCTGCCTGGTGTGTGACCGATCCCGGGCTCACCACGCTCACACTGTGCTTCCCATCTAGGAGGCTGCCCAGGAGTAGAGGGTAGGGAACAGTATCTCCATGGCTGGGAGTTAGTGTCAGCTTCTCTGAAGCTTCAGGGCCCCCCTGGCTAGTCTGACCAGCCCTGGATTGGAGCCAGGGAACTGCCTGATGCTGGGACACAGCCACGTTCCTGGAGACGTTGGCACTGGGCTGGACCCAGCTGCTCTGGGTGTTTCCTAAGCATTGCCAACTGTCCATCAACGTACAGATGGTCAGTAAAAAATGTACAATTTTAACACTGTCCATAACCCGTAAATGAATGAAACTGTCCATGAAATTGGGTAGAAATATTGTGTTTTGACACTGATTGTTGTTGTTCAGAATAATTTCTTGTATCATAAAATGACACTGACCCTGCCACTATCAATTTCCTGTTTTCTATTATTGCACACGCCCAACAAACCTGATTGATCAATTAACTGCAGCTAACGTACACGTATCAGCCAGCCTTGCGCAGAGCATCCTTCTGCTTTCGGCATGGATTACGCTGCAACCCTGGCGCTCAGTTCTGTGGATAAAGGCCTGTCTTTTCATGCCTGTCACTGAACGTTTTGTGTGCCTGAGGCCAAATCAGAATGAGGAGCGAGATCAGAAAGTCCAGCTTGCGAAACCCCCACTCACCTGAGCAGCCCCTTACACCACAAGTCATTGCATCAAATTCAGTGGAGTAGAAGGAGGATCACAGGCTGGGCTCACGTGGCTGCAGTCTCTGGAGTGTATATACACTGCCCTCTGCTGAGCAATGGTGACATTTCTGTCTAGCCAGCGGGGCATGAGAATTGATGGCTCTTTAGAGCGTTTTGGGTACAATCATGAAACATGGGCTGTGTTGCCATGTCTAAAGACTGAGGTGAATTTTGCAAACATTTACAGCTGCACATTGTGCATCCCGAACGTCTGTTCTAGGAGCGCTGAAAAATGATCAGTTCATAGGAATGGTGCTAATTATCCCTCCCTCTGCATAAACCGGGGCTGCTGTGCTGGAATTGCAGCTGGAGTCAATAAAATGCAGCTGTCTGGAAAGGCGGGGGATTGAACAAATCAGCCTGACCAAGATCATATTGACTCTGGATAAGTGACCAACCTATTAACAAGGAACTCGTAAGGAGTGACTTGCCCCTTGAGCTCTGTTATTGACCTGTGCAGGGAAGAATTTCATTTGTGCTGCACTCTCAGAAATTAGGGGTGGTATTCCAAATCCCTAAGAGACTCAGACACCCCGTTCCCATGGACTGTTGCTGGGAACAGGGAACCTGCCTGCCCTTCGCGCCTTGAATATCTCCCCTTGTATGTAGGAAAAAACCTGAAACTGGGCCACGATTCTGGAAATGGGTGAGATGGGAAACCCGGAGTCTAGCAGACCAAGGGCGTCGTGACGGTGTGTGGGCAGCTGCCCTCTCACATTCAAACCGTCAAAGACAACACAGCACTGCAAAGCCCAAGGTGCTATTTTCAGTCATGACATTTTTATTTTTCAAACAATCTATTTCCCAAGCTGAGCGAAGCAGAATTTTCCAGTGTGGGATGTGGAGATGTGGAGTGTAAAGTTTTAACACAAAACTGATTTGAATAATCACAACCCAACACAATATTTACCAGTGCTATGTAAATCACCATCAGTGCATTTATCTAGCAGCTGCCTTCCCAGCAGCCCAAAACACCTCCTGAAAGTGGGTAAATAGCCCCGGGACACAGACACTGGCCCACATGGAGCTGTAGCCCCATGGCACAGCCTCTGGTACAGCGCACAGAGAGGCTCCACAGGGCATGATCCACACCAGCACTTCCCTCTTGGTCCCTTTGGCTTCTGTTCTGCAGCTCTGAGGTTTCATACTAGGCAGACGGAGCTCCCAGCCTTTCTGGGCAAGAAGCTCCTGTTCTGAGTGTGACCCAGAGCCGGGCTGAATCTGCAGGCAGCTGGGGCAGACACTTGGCTCGTGTAAATTGGCAGAGCTCTGCATCAATGGGGCTCCAGGCAGGCCAGGGCTGCAGCTGTGCCCAAATGGGGGCAGGATCAAGGGCTAATTTAAGACAAGATTTAACAAGTGAGTTTGGCAAGCACCAGGTACGAGAAGGAGGGAGAGCGAGGGGCAGGCTGACATGGACATGATCATGTAGTTACATGGCCCCAGGAGCTTTCAATTCAAAGGTCTATTGGACTTTCTGTCTATGCTGCCTCCCTTCCCCCTCCCTCCAAACTACTTCTGCTTCCATTCAGGCTTTTCTTTTTTCTCACTGAACTCAAATTCTGCTTTTTTGTCCCCGAAGGCCCTGCCTCATCATCCCAATGTGGAAAGCTGCTGCGCTTTGGTTATTTCCTTTAAAACTTCAGCTGACTTTTGGCTGTCTTTGTTACAGTCATCATTAAAAATCTTGACGGATGATTTCCCGTACAGCTTCGTTAGCTCGTTGTTCAGCTCTGTCACTTGCATGGCGTTCACGATGCTGTCTGGCTTGTTCGTCCCCAGGAAGGCGAAGGAGAATTCCTTGTTGTTCTCTGAATGCTCACAGCAAACAGCTGTCCAGATGTGGCTGGGCACCACCACCCTCTCTGGTTCTCTGTTGCTGTCCCCTCTGTTGTCCTTAATGGGGATTTTATACTTGGGGTGGGGCAGCGCTCCTGTCACTAAGAAGAGTTTCCCTTTCAGATTGATGCATTTCTTTTTTAACTGCTGCTTGAGATTTTGTTCCAGCTCGTACCAACGGATCCTATTGAAGCAGGGGTCCATGGGGACCGCATTGGTGAGGGTGAAGGTGGCTGTTCTGCCTTCACCACAGTGGAATGAGTTTGGGTTCAGGTGTCTTCGGTCGTAGCCTGTTCTATCATAATCTGCATTGATGGCTTGGCTTGTTTTCAGGTTTCGAAGCACATCACTTTCTTTCTTCATGTTTGTCTCTTTGGCACTAGACAGCTGGGAATAGAGAAGGCCAGAGATCCTTACATTCAACTTACGTCAAAATGTCCATGACACAAACTCAGAGCAGCAGAGAATTAAGGGCAAAACCAATCTCTCTGTCTGTCTCTTGACTCTATGTAATTTCATTGCCCTTCACTGAATCCCCTTCTTTTCCTGCTTGATCTCTTTGATTTAGGGTGCCCAGCAAATGATTTAATGTGCTGGCCAGTTTTCCCAGCATCACAAGACAGAGCTCGCGTGTCTCCTGGCCCAGATTACGGCATTAAGGCCCTTGCATGATCAAGACTAAGGTTAGACCAAACCAGTGCTTTTAGCATCAGAGAGGTGACTTATCAATGCAGTGCCCTGTGGTGCATACTATCAATATGGCACCCATAAAGAGGGGGAAGGGATGCTGGGGCCTCTGTGGGGCAGAGTTATGACTGTTGCGGTGTCTGAACTATGGGTTTCCAGAGTTTTGAATGTCTGGGTTTCTTGTACAATAAGATTAACCTTAACTCTGAATGTCTTGGCTGTATAGTAGTTGTTTTTTACTAGTTAAAACATTTTCATAAGGATTTTTACCCTTTAGTTACTCATTTGATCTCAACTTCTCGTTTATGAATTTGTGAGGTTTTGCTTGTTTGTTTGTTTGCTTGCTTGCGGAGAAGAACAATAGAAAGAGAAGTGAATTACCACAGATATATCACAAAACCCAGCCAATCAGCAAAACCACAGCCTTCTTACCTCCATTCCTTGACCTCATTTTTGCATTTGCCATTTATTAAAGTATCTCCCAGTGCTGGTGTATAAATCTTTCACTAGCTGCTCTATAAAGTAAATGAGCTCTGACACTGTCTAATTCTGAGACAAAGTGGGTGAGATCATCATTTACTGAACCAACATCTTCTAGTGGGAGAGACAAGCTTTCAAGCTACACAGTGTTCATCTTCAGATATGAAGAAAACCTGAAGAAGACCCGTGTGTAGCTCAAAAGAATCTCTCTCACCAACAGAAGTTGGTCCAATAAAAGATATTACATCACCCCCCTTGTCTCCCTAATACCTGAGACCAGCAGGGCTACAACCATACTGCAAACAGCTCTGTAATGCCGTCAGTTATTCCGGCTAGAAGATGTTCATCTAAGACCGTTGTGGCCTTTTCCAGCCTGTGACAGAATGTACCCTGGCATTCACACCCTACACACCACTGTGATGATCATTGGACAGGGTGTGTTTTGCAAGGTATCATTTGAAAACTCATAAGTTGCTGGTCTGTATTGTCCTGATAAAATATGTGTGGCAACACTGTGTTATTATTACACGTTCCAAACCACAGCCCTGTCCAAACAGAAGCTGGCACACAGGTCTGTCCTAAATGAAGGACTGTGTGTTTTGCTTAATTTGCATTTTAGCAGTAAATAGAGTCATCAAGCAGGAAGGGAAGAAAAGTTTAGACAGGTGGGAAAACCATCAGGGAATATCCATAGACACTTTGTCTCCTGCATCTCTGCTGGAAATGCTTCTCAGATATGCCCTCCCAGTTTGACAGTGAACCATTGATAACCACTCTCTGAGCATGGTCTTTCAACCAGTTATGCACCCACCATGTCATAGTTTCATGTAGACCACATTTCACTAGTTTGTTTATGATAATGTCACATAGGACTGTGTCAAAGCCCTTCCTCAAATCAAGATAAATCATACCTAGCGCTTCCCTCCTCTCCACTAGGCTAGTCACACTGTCAAGGAAGGAAACGATGTTGCTTTGGTATGATATGATCTTGACAAATCCATGCTGGCTATTCCTTGTAACCCAATTATCCTCTAGGTGCTTACAACTGATGGTTTAATATTTTTTTCCAGTATATTTCCAGCTATTTAGACGTTAGGCTCGCTGGTCTATAATTCTCTGAGTCCTCTTTATTCCCCTTTTTAAAGGTAGGTACTATGTTTGCTCTCCTCCAGTCCTCTGGGATCTCACTCGTAGGCACAGAACTCCTTTATGTATGTAAAAATGTGCCTGTGAGCAGGTGCCCTGCAGCCTCAGTCATGACTCCTGGGCACCTATCTCATGCCTATGCCCTAGTGGGCTCCTCAGACTAGGCATCCCACCTATCCTGCCTGTGGGACCCAATCTAGTGGCCATTCTCAGAAGCACCCTACTGGATTGGGCCCTGTACAAAACCATGACACTGCATAAAGAGTTACCCTCCCCTCACCGTCCTTTATCCCAGTGGTTAGTGCACTCGACCTGAGTTCAAATCCTTCTTCTGCCTGATGGCAGAGAAAATATTTGAACTTGGGTCTTTCTCCATCTTCAAAAAGGCCCTCATCTGCTCTGCCCCAGCACCATGGCCACAGCAGCTAAAGCCAGAACCCGCAGGATGGTGCCCATGACTAGGCCAGGGCCCCAGTGCCTGCTGTGCCCTGTAAAACATGGGGTGCCACACTGGGAATGGCCAGAGGGATATGGACCCTCTACCTCCCCTGGAATCCTCTGATCCACTGCCCTCAGCCCCCCACATCCCCATCCCCTCAGCCTCCCCCCCACTGCAGTTCTGCTCCCTTCTGTCTGTTCCCCTCCTGACCTTTTCCTCTTTCCCCAACACCCCCGGCCCTCTCTAGCCCTACCTTCATGGGCTCCCCCGCCCCACTCCACACAACTCTCTCCATCTTGTCCTATTCATGCTCCCCTCAGCCCACACCCTGCTCCTCCAATCCCAGTCCTACCCAGTCCCCCTCAGTGCCCTGGACCATCTCAACCTTCACACCCACCCCTCTGCTTCCCTGCCTCCAGTCCCACTGCTTCCACCCACCTCCGTCCCACTCAGGATGTGCGGGAAAAGCTCCCAGAGACCATGACCATACCCTACCATCCTCTGGGGACTAACCCCTACCCCATGGGATCAGCAGGCTCTGACCCCCAGGCTGCTGTTCTCCACCTGGCAGGCATAGCTGAGCCCATTGCCCGGCTCCATGGCCAGGGAGGTGCCAATCCCCCACTTCATCACACAGGACTCCTGGGTTCTGCCCCAGCTATAAGAAGGGAGTGGTGTTGGTGGGTTAAAGCAGGGGGTTGGGAGCCAGGACTCCTGGGCTGTTTCTTTGCATCTGGGAGGATGGTGGAGATCCTGTAATAAAACCTCAATGAATGCAAACAGCTGTTAATTATTTACTGCCATCTCCATGGCACAGCTGGACCCTCCCCCGCAGGACAGTCCCTGCTTTGAAGTGCCTGGGCACCCTGCTGTGAAGGCAGCATCATTGCCAGTGCAGAAGTAAGAATGGCAAAACGTTTGATCTTTGTGCTAAGAAGGTTGATTATGGGGTTGACGGGACTAAGTCAAATGTTGGGGCCCTTTGAGCCAGAGTCGTAGAGTTTAGGGCCAGAAGGCGCCACCAGACAATCTGATCTGACCGCCTACACAAGCATCAGGCCACTACACCCCACACAGGAACTGTTGCAAAGAGTCCAATCATCTGGGGACTAAGCTCTTGTCTGTTACAGGTGAAGAATCAGAGGGACTGAGGTGCACCAATGTCTGGGGTTCTACAGTTCTCCTTGCTAGCCCCACACACTCCTGGAACGTCAGGTTGTTGCAGACACAGCTGGAAGTGTCTGTAAACCAGTCAGTTTCTCTCTAGATATGAAACAAATACACTTTCCCTTTGAAAAATCTGGAGACCAAACTCACTTGAGAAACGCACCAGAAATCAATGGACTCCTGAGCTTGAATTTTGAGACTCGCTTATTTGTCTTACTTAGCTGTTTCCCCTTTCGAATAAATATGAAAAAAAAAACATGTAATAACTTGCAGGTCAAATGCTGAGTGCATGATGCCTCTGCTCCTCTTACACACCGGGCCACCATGGGGGGGGGAAGGGTATACTTTACCAGGGCCCGGAGGCCCTGGGGGACACATCCCAGGCTGCAACCCCCATTACCATGAGGAAAAAATTGAGGCTGAATGGATTTTTTGCACACTGCCAGTGACTGTGGCAGAAGCTGAAAGAAGTTTCAGCAAGCTAGCACTCATCAAAAACTGCAGGTGTTCTACAATGGGGCAAGAACGGTTAAGCCACCTAGCTATCTTGTCTATTGAGTGTGAAACTTGCAAGATAAATTGACTTTGGGGGGCTAATTCATGATTTTGCAGTGAAAAGGGCCAGAAAAATAAAGCTTTAAAGTTAATTGGCCTAATTATAAAATGTTTGCAGTCACAAATTAGAATAAAAAAATCAAGATGCTGACAGGATATAATACCTTTATAATGTTCGAAAAGTTACAAAATAGTCAGCAAACTTATAGGACTCTCAGTCTGGGTGTGATGTTAAACAAAAATAGCAAAGGGAGGGTGGGGGCATTTTTCAGAAATGTATAATATGTAACAGTAATTTCTGAATTCAAAGTTTTTTCATGGCTCATGAGATTGTATGTCTGGGATGAGGGATTGTGGTGTGTGTGTGGGGGGGTCTGTGTTACAAGTTTGTACTGGGCCCCCAAAAATTATGATTGGGCCCTGCTTACACACACAGGCATGCACGCTCTGATTATTTTCTCATAAACAATAATATCTCAGTTACCCACTGACCATCCTTACAATAATCTTTCTTCACCCTCAGGGTCTCCCCTTAGATCAAATTAAGAGAAAGTAGAGGGGCTGCAGCTGCATTTTGATTCCACATGGTTCCCCGCTAACCTCGCTGCCAGGTGAGAAGTTTTCTCTCCTCTCTCCCTGCAGGGCTCCTGAATTTGATCCCATCCTGTGGCATGCAGAACCTGGGAGGCTGGGAGCCCTGGCTTGGCCCTGCTTATTAGTTCCTCCATCACTAACTCAGTATTGCTAACTTCAAGAGATCAAAACCCATGGATTGGCCCCAAAATCAAGAGGTTTATTTTTAAAAAGATGCTATTGTGCTTTTTAGGTCAGTCTCTTGATGTTCGACCTCCCCTGGCCCATCCCCAGGATGTGCATGTGTGACTGTTGTGTAGCCCACTCTCCCATGTGTACAGGAGAAGGTGATTTTGGTCCCTGATGCAGGAGCTCTCACCCCACATCTGCCCATCTCCTGCTGGCAATTAATTCTGTCCTCTAGTCCCCCATCAGTTGTGTCCCCTTCCGACTCCCTCAATTCGGTCCCCCCTCAGTTCAGTCCCCCATTCCCCATCATCACAACTCCATCAGTTCCGCCCCGCCACCCTATTGACCCCCAGCACCCTCAGTTCACCATCCCAGCACTCGCCCCAGCTGCTCAGAACCCACCATCAATACAGCCCCTCTACCCCGTCAGCCCCCCGCCTCTTCAGCACCCCTGCACTGCCCAGGCCACAGTTCCGTTCTCCCAGCCTCAGCTCTGCTCCTGAGGGCTCTTCACCCTGCCCAGGCCTGGGGGGGCTGCAGTGGTGCCCCTCTTCCACTTCCCAGGTTGGCAGGGGAGCCCCAGGAAGGGGCTGACAGCAGGGCTGACAGTGGAAGGTCCAGTCACCCCAGAGTGGCTCCTCAGCCAGCACAGCAATTTCTAAGTACAATGAATCCTTGACCCGTGATCTGGGGATAAAACTCAGCTGGAAGAAAGAACTCCTGCCATTGGAGAGTTCTGTCCCAGCTCCCGGGCCAGGGTCACTTCACTTAGAAATCGCGTCTGTGGCGACTGATTGGCGCGAGGTGGCGTGTCTGTGGCACTGCACTCGCCAAGCAGGAGGTAGGTGCCAAATCCAAGCAGAAAAGGAAAAGGCTGGGCCGGGTGTTGCTGGTGTGGGGGGCTCCTGTCTAGGAGCTCTGCACCATCTGACCCTTCGGCTCTCTGCTATGTAAGGACAGAGCTGACTAGACTCAGTCGAGAATCTTTTGCTCTGTTCAATGATCCCTAGAGCTGAACTCGCTGGTAACCAGGCCTAAGTGCCCAGCCCTCGCCCTGCTCTGAGGCCGTGTTTCAGCGACTGCTCGGCCTGCACCAGCCATGAGGTTCCCCCGTGAAGTGCTGACATCACCGGAGCCGGGTGCAGCGGTGGGACCTCGAGCCAGGGCACCCAGAGCTTGCAGCCGAGCGGCAGGTGGAGCAGAGAAAGCGATGGCGCAGCGGCCAGCAGCGGCGGGTGGAACAGCAGCGCAGCGGCAGCAGTGGGCGGCGACGCAGAGGGACACAGTTGCTGTTGTGACAGCAGCAACAGAGGAGGGATTGCTCAGCTCCCGTCCCTCCCCCCAGGGATGGGAGGGGAACTCACCTGCCTGCACCTCTGAACTCAGGGTGCTGTGAGTGGGGTGCAGCGGGGGGGTCGGCGTGTTACAGGAACGTTTGTTTGTCGGACTTGCACGCCGCAAGGTGAGGAATGGAGGCAAAGGACACGGCCCAGCGCACTCTGGGGTGGATGTTTTGCTCATGCTCATGAGTTTATGAGCCGCACGGCTCTGAGGGCAGCGCTGTCACCAGCAGCAGCACATCAGTGAGCCCAGGCAGAGGGCCAGGGTGCCTGAGAACAGCCCCTAGTCTGTGGCCCCTGTGCGCTGCCCAGGCGAAGTGGAAGGTGGAAGGTGGTTTGCACTGACCTGCTCTGGAATGGGAAAATCTTTGACTTTTGTTCTGGGAAGGGTGATTACAGAGGCGCTAAGGCAAGTTTTGGGGTGTCTCTTGCCCCCTCAAGCACCGCCCCTATAAGAGGCTGGGATTGGTGGCCTGGGGGTCCCTTTTGCTCCTATATCTTATGTCCAAAATCTCCTGCTTCAGGGATCCAGCTGGTCCCCTGCAGGCGCCAGGAAATAAATACCCCTCCCCTGATGTAACTGGGGATTTATTTTTTCTCCTTCCTTGAAGCATCAGAGATTGGCCATGGCAGGAGACGGGACTCGCCTGGGTGGCTCCACAAATGACCTTTCTCAGATGCTTGGGCTGGTTTGTCTTGCTCACGTGCTCAGGGTCAAACCGATCACCGTTTATGGGGTCAGGAAGGAATTTTGCTATGCTGGCCTTGCGTTTCTTTCACCTGTCTCGGCAGCATGGGGCGTGCCCTGTGCACTGCAGAGACCGAGAGCCGGGGGCTGCAAACATCAGCAGCTCTGTCATTGTATGTCACCAAATAATGGTGTAAGAACTGACTGACCCCAGCATGTAGCTGCAAGCGACATACACGTATTGGCCTCTGTGTCTCCTCGGTCTGAACTCACCCAAACCTGTGGCCCTTCACAGGTGCCCTGCAGGGCCAGGTTTTCAGGGGGTGGCTGCAGAGGCAAACATTCTTTGGGTGATGGATACAAGAAAAGGGGAGTTTGCAGAGGGGGGCGTGGCACTGTCTGGATTAGGGGTGACCATTTATAATATTATTGATAGCAATATTGCAAAATTGCAACGATGCATAGCAGATATGCCA
>NW_027130433.1:0-15195 GCF_026122565.2 Emydura macquarii macquarii | reverse complement strand
TAGTGGAGGCAGTGCTTGCAAAGATAGAGAAAGAAAATAAGGATACTCACCGGGTCTGTCAGTGCCAGCATATGCTACAAAGGCTGAACACAATTAAGAAGGCGTAGTGATGTCAGGAAAGGGGCCGGAAGAAGGGCGGGGTTGGGAGGATGAAATCTCTGACTGGTGCAATAAAGAGGAAAGGACCAGTTTGGGGATGAGAATTCCTCCTGTTTGCACTGTGAAAGTGATAACCCTCGAGGAGCTTCTCCAGAGACCTTATGCCAGCAAGCTCAAAGATTCCGCAAATAAGAGCACCAGGTGGTTGACTAAACTGTTTGATACTCCTGGGACAACAGGAGCAGATGTCTCAGCTATGGGTGCAAGAGAGCTAAACAAACACTGTGTGTTGGGGTTAGAGGGATCCAAAAGGTCAGAAGATTTCTCAACCCAGGATAAGCAGTTGCTCCAGCAGCAACTCGAGTTTTGGTCTGGGGAGGAGGCTCAGCCTGAAACTGAGGACTCTGCACTACAAGAAAAGGTGGGCTGCAGACAAAAAGCTGCAGCACACTTGCGATAAGCAATGGCTTCGAATATTAAGGAACAAGATAGAAAGCCCTTTAAGCAGCAACACAGGTAGCAGCAGACACGATTTTGAATTTGCAAAACCAGGAGATTATAACTAACCAGGCATGTTGCCAACAGAAAGCAGCTTGCTTACAGGAAGAGCTGCAAGCTATGCAAGTAGTCAAGAGCAGAGCTCAGGGAAGCTGTGCTATGGTAAGCCTAGAAAAGGCTGCAAAGTTGAAAGAAAAGAAAAGAAAAGAAGAGGGTTAGCTCTTGGTATACATTTTACCCAGGACGCATGTTCAGTTTCCCTAACTATGCCTTCTCTGACCAGGAAAAACTGGCACCAGTGTGTCTCCAGCCCCAGTTTACCTGGCCATTCACCTTGGCAACTTCAATAACCTTGTGGCAACTTCCAGTGTGTCAGACCTTACAAAATTCACCAGATCTTCTGTGCCTCTGTGGGTCCTGTGTCTATGACAGCCGCTTAACCTGGGCTGGATGGGCTCTGGAACTGGATTCCTCTTCTTAGGGCAATTGCTTTTCATGTTCAGCAGAGCCACATGAGAAACACTTCCTTGGACTGTCCTCCTGTGATAGACGTTCAGAATATTGAATAATTGCAGGCTTGGTTTTCAGGTGGTAGGTCTTGGACTCTGCAACCACCTGCCCCTTTTCCCAGGGAGATGCGGACCCCACACTGGACAACAAAGGGTTAAGGAGCTGCTCTGGGCTCAGCCAGCTCCCCCATTAAAAGGAGAGCAGAATAGCTCTTGGGCAGACCAGGGAAGATGACAGACTTTCAGGTCTCAGTCCCTGAAGACCCCTCCCTGGGGAAGAAAGGGCCAGATCCTGGCACACCCTGGGAAAGAGTCAGTCCCTTTTCTCCTGCTAGCTCAGTTTATTTGCTTTAGTTCCCCTTGTTTTTTCTATGGGATTACCCCAGAAGGGGAGAGAGTTGGAAGACTCGGCTAGAGGATCAGGTCACAGGAAGAGGCAGGCCACTGCTGAGGTGGAGCAGCCATTGGCAGGAGACACCCAGCAGAGAGAGAGACCTGCCACACCACACTAACCTTTTATCTGTTTCCAGCCTTCGTATTTTGTGAATCTTGTGAATCTAACTTACCAGAGCTTGAGTATGACTACTCAGCCAACCAGCAACTGTGTAAATCCTGCCAAAACAACGGCCACTGTGATGGTTCCTCAGGGTGCCCAGAACTAGGAGTCATTAACATTACCTCTTTGCTTTAGTCTTTACTTTGCCTTGCAGGTAACACTTGGTGCACCCCAGTTCCCAAACCCCTGTAAGAGCGTTCCCCTGTACTGCCCATCGCCTGTCACTGGACACTCCCAGAAACTACCAAGCTTGCTGTCTGCTACACTGAAGTGGAGAGACAGGGCCATTTCCCAGGTCCCACGGGACAAATCGGCTATGTTAAGGTGGCAGAGAGACAGAAGGTGGTTATACCTCCCTGGAGTGAGAAGATTATTGATGGACGCTGCCGGGTATCAGGTGACTTTGCCAGGTATCAAGTGATTGTTGAGCCAACACCTGGGGCCAGTCTCCTTAATGGGCTCTTGGTTGCAAATGTACTTGCTAATGCCAGCAGAGGAAAAGTGCCATTCAGGTTGTTAAACTTGAGTGAAAAGACCATAAAACTGTGTTCCCGGACCAGAGTGGCAGAGGTACACCGACCTAAAGGAGTGTTCCCCCAGTGAGGGTGGTTTTGGAAGAAGACGGGGATGAGCTGCGGGTGACAAAAGTAGAAAAGAGAGCACAGTCCATATCACCACAAGTGGCACCTGATGGGGAGCTACCCATTCCAGTTCAAGTGGACCTCCAAAGCTTAACCCCTACACGAGCTATCCATTTGCGGGCATTACTAGAGAAACATCAAGATGTCTTTTCCAGAGATGAGCGAGACTTTGCTTACACCACCAGAATGACACATCAAATACACACTGGAGATGCTATCCCAATAAAGCAGAGACACCAAAGGATCTCACCACAAGTGTTTCAGGAGGTTAAAAAGGTGTCCTTAAAGAAAGTCACAGACCCTGGGCATCACCTGCAGTGATTGTAATAAAAAAGGGTGGTGGAGTGCGATTCTGCTGTGATACAGGAAACTGAATGAGGTGACGTGCAAGGATGCCTATCCACTACCCCGTGTGGAAGAGTCACTGAATGTATTAGGAAGTGCAAGAGTGTTTTCAACCCTCGATTTAACTGCTAGTTACTTCCAGGTGGCAGTGGAAGAACAAGACCAGGGAAAGACAACGGTGATGACTGTGTTTGGGCTGTTCAAATGGACCCGTATACCCTTCAGCTTGTGCAATGCATCTGCTACATTCCAGAGGCTAATGGAGCGGTTGTTGGAAGACTATATTCTGGACACTTTACTGATATATCTGGATGATGTCACTGTGTTTTCCAAAGATTTTGAGAGTCATATGGAAAAATTGGACTTGGTTGTCACACAGTTGCAGGAACACGGGTTGAAGCTGAAGCCAAGCAAGTGTTGCTTCTTACGTGAAAAAGTTAAATTCTTGAGCCATGTGATTTTGAAGGATGGAATCCAGGTAGATGATAAGACCAAGGTGCTGGAAAATTGGCCAGTCCCCAAGAACACCAAGCAAGTGCAGCAGGCTCTAGGCTTCATGAGCTATTACAGACGATTCGTCCCAAAGTTTGCACATGTTGCTGCCTGCCTATATGGACTAGTGAGCCAACCGACTCCGAGGAAAGAAAAAGACCAATGCTTTGTATGGGATGATGCCTGTCAAGCAGCTTTTGATGGGTTAAGACACCGGCTAATGTCACAACTTGTACTCGCATACCCTGACTTTAGCCTGCCATTTATAGTGTCAACTGATGGAAGCCTGCAAGGCCTGGGAGCAGTGCTCAGCCAGAGGCAAGAGGGGGCTGAACGTGTGATCGCATATGCGAGCCAAGGGCTGAGAAGGTCAGAAAGAAAGGACAAAAACTACAGTGTGTTTAAACTAGAATTGCTGGCCTTGAAATGGGCTGTCACCAAAAAATGTAAGGCTTATTTAGTATACTCCAAGGTCTGGTCTACACTAGCAACTTAGGTCGACTTAAAGTCACTTAAGTTGACTTAATTACACCCGCATCTACACTGGCACCACTGTTAATTCAAATTAAGGTGTCTGTAAAATCGACTTAATAAGACCACCTCCGCAAGTGGCGTAGCGCCTAATTCGAATTTGTTAAATTGATTTAGTGTTAGTGTAGACGCAATGGAACTTAAATTGAATTAATTGACCTCTGGAATGTGTCCCACAATGCCCCATTTTGACTGCTCTCGACAGTCGTGCTGTGCTGCTCAGTGGTCACGCTAGCAGCAAAGTCCCCTCCCCTCAAGCTGTGAAGGGAAAAGAAGATGGGGTCTCTGTTTCTGCTGAGAACGGCAAAAGCCGGAGATTGAAAGTGCCTTTCTAGCAGAAGTTTAAATCTTAGAATGTTAAGGGTTAACAAGATAGTTATGGAACCTGGACGCCAGCAGGGATGGAATGCAGAGAAAGACCTTGTAACTTAGACAAGGAAAGTTAAAAATGCTGTGCTGGGAAAATTCCTGAATAGGTAGTTTTTTTAGTGTGTATGACCATGGAAGCTGTGACGTATAAAGATTTGTGTGGGGCTATATAAGCTGTTAACATAAAATTCTAAGTTGTCATTCCTTATATTTGAAGGGACCACCTTCTTTACGTAAAGAATAAACTCTGACTTCGCTAATCTGTTGTTTGGCTTATTCTGGACCATCTGCTAGGCAACGGACATGTTAGTAAGGACCCCTGAGTTTGGGTTCTTCCACAAAGCCCCGGGAAGATTTGAATTTTCATTTCCTGTGCTTGCTGCCAGCATGGAGAGAGCTTTGTCACTGTTCTCCGCATGGCTACTGCAAAGCCCAAACGTGCTCCAGCATGGAGTCGACCCGATGTCTTAGCCCTCATCGGGCTATGGGGTGAGGAGTCCGTTCTGGCTTAGCTTAGAGCCAGCAAAAGGAATCTGGACATTTATGGGAAGATCTCCCAGGGCATGCTGGAGAAGGGACACCAGAGGGACACTCAGCAGTGCTGCATGAAGATCAAAGAGCTGCGCCAGTCGTATCAGAAAGTCAGGGAAGCTAACAGACGCTCTGGCTCCTCGCCCAAAACATGCAGGTTCTATTATGAGGTGCACGCAATTCTCAGTGGGGATCCCACCATGGTGCCTCCCCACAGCATCGATACCTCGCTAGGTCACAGTCCATGGATAATGATGAGGACTCCATGGACGAGGAGGAGGAGGAAGATGAGGAGAGCAGGGTGCAGGAAGCGGGGTGTCCATTCTCCCAGAAAATCAAAACTTATTCCTGACCCCCGAGCAGTCCATCAGCACACAGGACAGCACTAATGATCCCGAGGAAGGCACATCTGGTGAGTTTTCTTTCTTATTAGCATTTCTGTCCTTGTACATTGGGTAGTGGGGGCACGAAGGAATTAATAGACAATCTCAGGGCAAAGATGCAGGAGTTAGAAAAGGAATTGGCTAATTCATAGGCGGAATTGATTAACTCAAAGGTAGAGGCTGAAGTTCTGAAAGCCACAGTGTTGGCACAGGATACTCAGAAGGTTGCCCTACAGGAGGAATTGGCTAGCACAAAAGCAAAAGCTAATAGTTGGAAGCCACTGTGTCAACACTGACAGCTCAGACAAAAGTCACACAGAAAAAGTCCAGCAAAGCACAGACGGAACAGGGCAAGATAAGGCAGGAGGTAGCAGAGTGGAAACAAAAGGTGTTAGATGGGCAAGCCATAGTGGAGGCAGTGCTTGCAAAGATAGAGAGAGAAAATAAGGTTACTCACTGGGTCTGTCAGTGCCAAACATATGCTCCAAAGGCTGAACTGCAATTAAGAGAAAGCGTAATGATGTCAGGAAAGGGGCCGGAAGAAGAGTAGGGTTGGGAGGATGAAATCTCTGACTGGTGCAATAAAGAGGAAAGGACCAGTTTGGGTATGAGAATTCCTCCAGTTTGCACTGTGAAAGTGACAACCACGAGGAGCTTCTGCAGAGACCTTATGACAGCAAGCTCAAAGATTCCCCAAATAAGAGCACCAGGTGGTTGACTAAACTGTTTGATACGCCTGGGACAACAGGAACAGGTGTCTCAGCTATGGGTGCAAGAGAGCTAAACAAACTCTATGTGTTGGGGTTAGAGGGATCCAGAAGGTCAGAAGATTTCTCAACCCAGGATAAGCAGTTGCTCCAGCAACAACTCGAGTTTTCATCTAGGAAGGAGGCTCAGCCTGAAACTGAGGACTCTGTACTACAAGAAAAAGGTGGCTGCAGACAAAAAGCTGCAGCACACTTGCGATAAGCAATGGCTTCGAATATTAAGGGAACAAGATAGAAGCTTCCTTTAAGCAGCAACACAGGTAGCAGCAGACACGATTTTGAATTTGCAAAACCAGAAGATTATAACTAACCAGGCATGTTGCCAACAGAAAGCAGCTTGCTTACAGGAAGAGCTGCAAGCTATGCAAGTAGTCAAGAGCAGAGCTCAGGGAAGCTGTGCTATGGTAAGCCTAGAAAAGGCTGCAAAGTTGAAAGAAAAGAAGAGGGTTAGCTCTGGTATACATTTTACCCAGGACGCATGTTCAGTTTCCCTAACTATGCCTTCTCTGACCAGAAAAAACTGGGCACCAGTGTGTCTCCAGCCCTGGCTTACCTGGCCATTCACCTTGGCAACTTCAATAAACTTTGTATAAACTTCCAGTGTGTCAGACCTTACAAAATTCACCAGGATCTTCTCCGGTGCCTCTGTGGGTCCAGTGTCTATGACAGCCGCTTAACCTGGGCTGGATGGGCTCTGAACTTGGATTCCTCTTTCTTAGGGCAATTGCTTTTCATGTGTTCAGCAGAGCCACATGAGAAACACTTCCTTGGACTGTCCTCCTGTGATAGATGTCTGTGAATATCATTACCGGCAGGGCTTGGTTTTCAGGTGGTAGGTTCCTGGACTCTCAACCACCCTCCCTTTTCCCAGGGAGATGCGGACCCCACACTGGACAACAAAGGATTAAGGAGCTGCTCTGGGCTCAGCCAGCCCCCCATTAAAAGGAGAGCAGAACAGCTCTCTTGTGGGCAGACCAGGGAAGATGACAGACTTTCAGGTCTCAGTCCCTGAAGGCCCCTCCCTGGGGAAGAAAGGGCCAGATCCTGGCACACCCTGGGAAAGAGTCAGTCCCTTTTCTCTCCTGCTAACTCAGTTTATTTGCTTTAGTTCCCCTTGTTTTTTCTATGTGGATTACCCCAGAAGGGGAGAGAGTTGGAAGTGACTCGGCTAGAGGATCAGGTCACAGGAAGAGGCAGGCCACTGCTGAGGTGGAGCAGCCATTGGCAGGAGACACCCAGCAGAGAGAGAGACCTGCCACACCACACTAACCTTTTTATCTGTTTCCAGCCTTCGCATTTGTGAATCTTGTGGAATCTAACTTACCAGAGCTTGGAGTGTGACCCTCAGCCAACCAGCAAACTGTGTGTAAATCCTGCCAAAACAACGTCACTGTGACGCTTCCTCAGGGTGCCCAGAACTAGGAGTCACAACATTACCTCTTTGCTTTAGTCTTTACTTTGCCTTGCAGGTAACACTTGGTGCACCCCAGTTCCCAAACCCCCTGTAAGAGCGTTCCCCTGTACTGCCCATCGCCTGTCACTGGACACTCCCAGAAACTACCAAGTTTGCTGTCTCCAAAGACACACTGTACACACCAGCTTCCTTGATTCAATTGAGGATTCACACTTGGCTTAATATTACAACACTGAGATGTACTTATGGTAAACAAGAAGTTTATTAACAAAGATAGAGTTTTCAGTGATACTGAGTAAGGATAATGGAAACAAATGGTTACAAATAAAGTCAAAAGATAAGTTCTACACTTGTAGAAGCAGGTTAACTTCAGTAAACTAATCTTATCTAAAGCAGTTTCTCTCCTAAAGTCACCACCCAGCATCACTGGCTCACATGGCCAAGATCCAATTTTCATGAATGCAAAAAGCACTGTACTTTTTGCTTCCTCAGGATAACCAAGGATAACAAAGGGGTTTTTCTTCTTATTTCCTATAATCCAGTAAACAGTTGAAATGTATTCTTTTTCCAGTGTAAACCTGAGAGTTTTTTCCCCGGATGTTTTTCTCTGGGGGGTCTGACACCTTGCTGCTTTCATCATAGAATCATAGAATATTAGAGTTGGAAGGGACCTCAGGAGGTCATCTAGTCCAACCCCCTGCTCAAAGCAGGACTAACCTCAGCTATATCATCCCAACCAGGGCTTTGTCAAGCCGCAGCTTAAAAACCTCTAAGGATGGAGATTCCACCACCTCCCTAGGTAACCCATTCCAGTGCTTCACCACCCTCCTAGTAAAAAACTTTTTCCTAATGTCCAACCTAGACCTCCCTCCCTGCAACTTGAGACCGTTGCTCCTTGTTCTGTCATCTGCCACCACCGAGAACAGCCTAGCCCCATCCTCCCTAGAACCCCCTTTCAGGTAGTTAAAGGCCGCTATCAAATCCCCCCTCACTCTTCTCTTTTGCAGACTAAACAAGCCCAGTTCCCTCAGCCTCTCCTCATAAGTCCTGTGCTCCAGCCCCCTAATCATTTTGGTTGCCCTCCGCTGGACTCTCTCCAACTTGTCCACATCCTTTTTGTATTGGGGGGCCCAAAACTGGACACAATATTCTAAATGCGGCCTCACTAATGCCGAATAGAGGGGAATAATCACTTCCCGTGACCTGCTAGCAATGCCCCTCCTAATGCAGCCCAATATGCCATTGGCCTTCTTGCCAACCAGGGCACACTGCTGACTCATATCCAGCTTTTTATCCACTGTTACCCCAAGGTCCTTTTCTGCAGAGTTGCTGCCCAGCTCGTCGGTCCCCAGTCTATAGCTGTGCATGGGATTCTTTCTTCCTAAGTGGAGGACTCTGCACTTTTCTTTGTTGAACCTCATTAGATTTCTTTTGGCCCAATCCTCCAGTTTGTTTAGGTCACTCTGTATCCTATCCCTACCTTGCAGGGTATCTACCACTCCCCCCAGCTTAGTGTCGTCCGCAAACTTGCTGAGGGTGCAATCTACCCCATCCTCCAGATCATTAATAAAGATGTTGAACAAAACCGGCCCCAGGACCGACCCGTGGGGAACTCCGCTTGTGACCGGTTGCCAGCTAGACATGGAGCCATTGATCTCTACTCGTTGAGCCCTATGCTCTAGCCAGTTCACTATCCATTTTATAGTCCTTTCATCCAACCCATACTTCTTTAACTTGCTGATAAGAATACTGTGAGAAACCGTATCAAAAGCTTTGCTAAAGTCAAGGTATATCACATCCACCGCCTTCCCTACATCCACAGAGCCAGTCACCTCATCATAGAAAGCAATCAGGTTGGTCAGGCATGACTTTCCCTTGGTGAATCCGTGTTGACTGTTCCTGATCACCTTCCTCTCTTCCAAGTGCCTTCAAATGGATTCCTTAGGGACCTGCTCCATGATCTTTCCAGGGATTGAGGTGAGGCTGACCGGTCTGTAGTTCCCCGGATCCTCTTTCCTCCCTTTTTTGAAGATGGGCACTATATTTGCTTTTTTCCAGTCCTCAGGGACCTCCCCCTGTTGCCACGAGCTTTCAAAGATAATAGCCAATGGCTCTGAAATCACCTCAGCCAACTCCCTCAGCACCCTCGGGTGCATTGCATCCGGCCCCATGGACTTGTGAATGTCCAATCCTTCTAAATAGTCTTGAACCTGTTCCTTTAGCACTGCGGGATGTTCGCCTCCTTCCCATTCTGTGCCACCCAGTACAGTAGTCTGGGAGCTGATCTTGTCTGTGAAGACAGAGGCAAAAAAGGCATTGAGTACCTCAGCTTTCTCCACATCCTCCGTCACTAGGTCGCCTCCCTCTTTCTTTAAGGGGCCTACACTTTCCCGAATCTTCCTCTTGTTGGCAACATGCCTGTAGAAACCCTTTTTGTTCCCCTTCACGTCCCTTGCTAGCTGCAACTCCAATTGTGCTTTGGCCTTCCTCATTTCATTCCTGCACGTTCGAGCAGTGTTTATATAATCCTCCCTAGTCATCTGACCAAGCTTCCACTTCTTGTAAGCTTCTTTTTTGCGTTTAAGTTCGCCAAAGACTTCTTTGTTAAGCCAAGCTGGATGCCTACTATATTTGCTATTCTTTCTGCACATCGGGATGGCTTGCGCTTGTGCCCTCAATAAGGTCTCCTTAAAATACAGCCAGCTCTCTTGGGTTCCTTTCCCCCTCATATTAGCCTCCCAGGGAATCCTGCCCATCAGTTCCCTGAGGGAATCAAAGTCCGCTTTTCTGAAGTCCATGGTCCGTATCCTGCTGTTCCCCTTTCTTCCTTTCATCAGGATCCTGAACTCGACCATCTCATGGTCACTGCTGCCTAGGTTGCCACCCACTTCTACTTCCCCTACCAAATCTTCCCTGTTTGTGAGCAGCAGGTCAAGAGAAGCACGGCCCCTAGTCGGTTGCTCCAGCACTTGCACCAGGAAATTGTCAGCGACACTCTCCAAAAACTTCCTGGATTGTTTGTGCTCTGCTGTATTGCTCTTCCAGCAGATGTCAGGGTGATTGAAGTCTCCCATGAGAATCAGGCCCTGTGAACTGGAAACTGTGGCTAATCTAATCTTCCCGTTTGCCTCAGAAGCAGAATATACCTGCCGTTGTATCTGGCTTCACAATACTGGAATTACATCAGAGACCTAGGCAGACAGTTAAATCAACATTTCTTTGCCTGGGAAAGACATGTTATCAACGCCTGTGTTTTCAACGTATTTTAGTACACGCATACAACTTAATTCTTTACCGTACATACACCATGCAATGCTGATGATGACCACTATGATATAAGTTTCACTTGATATCTCACATGAACTTCTTTACAGGTAAATACTCTGCCAGCAGTGCGGTAGACAGGCCAGATAGGAGTTGCTGTTACAGGACAGTGACTCCTTTGCCAGTTGGGACTGAGGGACTCTGAGGTTCACAGCCTGGGTTTGCTTGGATTAATTAATTTAATAATCACGAATTTGTAAGAAAGCTAAAACTCTTTTGGTCACAACCTATTTCACTGTGTTGCCATACCATACTAGTATTAATAAACCTAATATTAGCATTGTAACTTTTAGAAGTGTGAAAAACCAAGGCTGATTCTATAAGTTACATTTTCCTTGTAGACATAGGGCCAGACTTTTAAAGGTTTTTAGGCGTCGCTGCACTCAACATTGCAGTGCCTAACTGCTTTAAGAGTGTGAGTCTCATTTTCAGAAGGGATTTATGCACTTGGGAGCCTAAATCCCATTGACAGATATCTTAGACAAAAAATAATTCTGCATATTATTGTATTTCATAGTCACATCTTTGATGGGGTTTCAAGTTTGCCTTTCAAAATATCAAATGAGATTACACCAATGGGGCCAGACTAATTCTCGGTGTAACTCCAGTAAGGTCAATAGAGTTTCACCAACTTACACCTGGTCTGAATTTGGCACTGTCAGAGTCTGAGATTTTATTTTAATAAAATTACTGCCATGTTTGATGTTGCAGTTCGAGCTACTATAAGTTTAAGTGAGAGCTGAATAGAGCTCACAGATCATGCCAAAGGGCCAAATTCTTCTCTCAGTTACCTGGCTGTAAACGCAGAGTATTCCACTGAAGCTAATAGAGACACAACATGACACATCCAGGCTGATGTTACATGACCGATCTGACTGCGATTAGTTAATTGAATTAAACCATTCTAAATCCAGAGTACCTGAGTGTAGAAACGGGCTCAGCATATTTAAATTATTCTCAGATACTTTGTTAATAAAGATAAATGCTAATAGCTTTAATCATATTGTATGAAAGTGCTGCACTAGCATAAGGGTGAGGGCCCCTCAGAAACTGAGATGCAGGGTTTGGGAAGCAGTAGGGTAAGGCTGCAATGAAACTTTATTAATGGCTGTTAGTGACGGAAGCAAAGCAGGAGAAGTACAACAAGAAAAACAATTGCAACAGCCCCAAAGACCAAAATAACTTTCCTATTGTTTGTAAAAGCAGATTGCACAGCTTGCAGCCTGTCTGTTTTATTCATTTCAATGTAATCTCTCACTTTTTGTTCAGTTAAATTAGGTACAGAATATATTCCACTGAGATAACATCTGCCCCCATTCTCCTGAACCATTCTCTCGATAATTTCAATCAGCTCAGAAACCTGTGTATCCTGTTGTATTCCAGTTGTTTTGTTATTGAAAGCACAATATCTGTTCCCACACTTCTGAATCAGCCCTTTAAGAGCTGTATTATCTGAGTATCTCACATAGTCATGCAGTGAGCCAACCGCTAAATCTTCTTTCCGGGTGAACACGACAATCATGTGCCTCAGGGCTTCAACTCCAAAAATCTCCTGTACTCGCTTCACTGCTTCCTTGTCTTCTTCAGTGTAACGGCCCAGCTGGGTCACCAGCAGCAGAGCATGGGGGCCTGGGGAGGAGAGTGCGATACAGCGGATGATCTCTCTACATGTTACTGTATTATAAACCTTTTGGTCAAAAATGGCAGGTGTGTCAATAACCACAAGCTCCCTCCCATTCCAGCTCCTTCGTCCTTCTTCACAAGTCACAGTGACTGACTTTGCCGAGAGTTTGGACTGAAACTTTTCTTCACCAAGGATGGAGTTTCCTGTTGCACTTTTCCCAGCTCCAGTTTTGCCGACAAGGATGATTCTGAGTTCCGATCTCCTACCGTCATCTGTGGCTGCTGGCAACAGGTTTGACAGTCAGAACATCATTGCACAGAGAAGAGTAAATGAGTAGGACATATCTAATTATACAGTTTTTAATTAACCTGCATTAAAATCATGTACCCTGGGGCTGAGAGACCCAGACTAAATAACATCAATCCAACCCCACATCTCAGCTTGTCTCTGTCCTCTTGGATGTCTTGGCATTTTAAACTGAACATGCCCAAACTGAACTCTGTATCTTCTCCCCCATAGCCTCTCCACTTCCTTCTTTTTCTAACACTCTTCTCAGCACCACCGTTCTCGCTGTCACTCAGGCCTGACTCTTCTCTGCTTTGTCCCACACATCTAGGCCATATCCACATCCAACTGGTTCTTCCTCCTCAGCATCTGCGAGACCTGTTCTTGTCTCTCCAACCCTACATCCAAGTTCCTTTTCAGAACCTCACTATATTCTGCCTTGATTACTGCAACATCCTCCTCTCTGGCCTCCCAAACATACACCTCAGACCCTTCAGTCCATTCAAATACTGCCACTAATTTGTCTTCCTTGCCTGTTGGTTTGATCATGCAACTTCTCTCTTTCTATGCTGCCATTTGCTTCCTGTCCAACAGATGCATTGCTCCATCCCTTCCCTTCTGCTCATGCTCCTAACATCAGCCTCCCGTTTTTCAGATGGTTGCAGAATTACCTCTGTGCCTTCTTCCATGTAGCCCACAATACGTGGTTTGATCTCGCTGAGCTCAGCTGAAAAATCACTGCTGTGTTCACATTAAAGTCCCTCTCCAAGACCCACTTCTGCTGTGCTGCATATAGTGAGTCAGGTTGACTTGTCTATTAATTATCTCCTGTTCTTCCCTAGCTCTATACAGTCGGACAAACAGGATAGCACATTTCATACACGCTCGTTTCCAGTTTTTGGTTTAAATTTGAAAAAACATTGACCAGCTCTGTCCTGAAGTGATTGAGGGAGCTGGGGAATAGGACGTGCCTGGTGCACTGACTCTCACTCACTCGACTGGAATGAAGCTCTACGAAGGTTCCACTCTCATCTCCTTCTTGATCAAAAGTGGAAGGTTCTTGGTTTACAGTTTGCAGCTGCTGTAGCAGCCTGACATATGGATGAAATTACAGATACTGGGAGAGAGATTTTCTTTGTGGGGGTTGTCCCCAGCATAAGAAATAGTTACAGGGACATGTCACTACCATTTCCCCAGTCATTGCATCCACGCTAGAGCCACAAAATAATTCTGGGTGACTAAAGATATAGTCAGTATATGCCTCAATGGCTCTTTTGCTTTACAGGAAAATCTGAGCTGAGCAAAATATAGAAATGAGCAGAATAGGCCTTCCACTTTTGATCAAGAAGGAGATGAGAGTGGAACCTTCGTAGAGCTTCATTCCAGTCGAGTGAGTGAGAGTCAGTGCACCAGGCACGTCTCATCCCCAACTTTCCCTCAATCACTTCAGGACAGAGCTGGTCAATGTTTTTTCAAATTTAAACCAAAAACTGAAACGAGCGTGTATGAAATGTGCTATCCTGTTTGTCCGACTGTATAGAGCTAGGGAAGAACAGGAGATAATTAATAGACAAGTCAACCTGACTCTATGCAGCAAAAGTGGGTCTTGGAGAGGGACTTTAATGTGAACACAGCAGTGATTTTTCAGCTGAGCTCAGCGAGATCAAACCAAGAGAAAGGCACAAATATACAATACATCTAATGTAGAAACTGTGGAGGCATGAGCAAAGGAAGGGACATCTGTTGGACAGGAAGCAAATGGCAGCATATGCATGATCAAACCAACAGGTAGGAAGACAATGGCAATATTTGAATGGATGTACTGAAGGGTGAAAGTGCCCATGCTGGGGCATTGCAATGTCCAAGGCAGAATATAGTGAGGTTCTGAAAAGGAACTTGGATGTAGGGTTGGGAGAAGACTAAGAACAGGTCTACAAAATGCTGAGGAGGAAAAATTGGTTGGATGTATGGCAAATGTATTGAACAAAGCAGGGGTCAGGTACAGTATTTGAAAACGACGAAGGCAGGTGTTAGAAAAGAAGAAGTGAGAAGGCTATGGGGAGAGATGCAGAGTTCAGTTTGGGCGTATTCAGTTTAAGACATCCAAGAGGACAGAGACAAGCTGAGATGTGGATTGATGTTATTTGGATGCCTTGAGAATTACATGATTTTAATGCAAGGTTAATTAAAAACTGTATGAGTATGTCCCTACTCATTTACTCTTCTCTGTGTCTGACTGTCAAACCTGTTGCCAGCAGTACACAAGATGGCAGTAGGAATCGGAACTCAGAATCATCCTTGTCGGCAAAACTGGAGGCCTAGAAATTGGCAGGAAACTCCATCCTTGGTGAAGAAAAGTTTCAGTCCAAACTCTCGGCTCAAGTCAGTCACTGTGACTTGTGAAGAAGGACGAGAGCTAGATGGGAGAGGCTTGTGAGTGTGACTCCACTGCCATTTTGACAGGTTTATAATACAGTAACATGTAGAGATCATCCGCTGTATCACTCTCCTCCCAGGTAATGCTGCTGGTGACCCAGCCTGGTGCCACTGAGAGACAAGGAAATGATGGCAGCTGAACCGAAGAAGACTGGCGGTGGCTCCTGCATGATATGTGAGGATGCTCAGATAATGCAGCAGCTAAAGAGACGGTTCAAACAGGTGTTATTTCCATGGCAAAACAACTGGAATGACAGGATACACAGGTTTCTGAGCTGATTGAAATTATCGAGGATGGTTCAGGAGAAATGGGGGTGAGATATTATCTCAGTGGGGAATATATTCTGTACCTAATTTAACTGAACAAAAAGTGAGAGATTACATTGAAATG